>NC_068989.1:8955554-8963990 GCF_001194135.2 Octopus bimaculoides
GCATGACAGGATTAATCAAGAAAATGAATAGGTGTGCATTTGATTATCATCATCATCATGATTTAATGTCCCCATTCCAGGTTGGCTGATTTGACTAGACTGCATTGTGCTCCGGTGTCTGCTTCGGCACAGTTTCTACAGCTGGATGCTCTTAATGCCAACCACTTAAAAGCATGCATTAAATGCTCTTTTTCATGCTACCATCACTATCAATGTCCTCATTGCAGCTAACATGACAAGCCTTGAGGAAGATGGGAGTGGTTTCTTGGCTATGAGGGGAGTTAATGTAAAATAGAAACAGAGTAAGACAAAAGAGGTTCTTACTGTAGAACAGTGGTTCCCAAACTTTTTCGGACTGCCACCCCCCTGACTCGCAGGCCACATTCCTAGTGCCCCCACCCCAACTAACCATTACAAACATAGACCTCTTTCTGAACCAGATTCAAAGCAACTGTATTTCACAAATAAAACTTAACCTAACAAACCCATTATTGTGTTGTTTATACATGAATCTCTACCCCATTATTGCCCCACTTTTTTCAATGCTCCCTCGAAACTTTACACCACCCACCCCCCAGGGGATGGGCTATACCGCCCACTTTGGGAACCACTGCAGTAGAACTACATGGCTACTCACATTTTGGAGAGATGATGAGACTGGTTAAAATGGCCACTGAGTACAATGCTGTACTTGTTTCATCTTTCATCTTTTAACTTTGATGTACTTTAGAGTTTTGAACTGATAAACTGAGATGTTTTTTTTTTATTATCATCATCATCATCGTTTAACGTCCGCTTTCCATGCTAGCATGGGTTGGACGATTTGACTGAGGACTGGTGAAACCAGATGGCTACACCAGGCTCCAATCTGATTTGGCAGAGTTTCTACAGCTGGATGCCCTTCCTAACGCCAACCACTCCGAGAGTGTAGTGGATGCTTTTACGTGCCACCAGCATGAAGGCCAGTCAGGAGGTACTGGCAACGGCCACGCTCAAAATGGTGTATTTTACATACCACCTGCACAGGAGCCAGTCCAGCTATTTACAATTATTTACTGCTTTTATATCCTTCTGCCTTACCTTTTAATAAAAACAATCATCTTTAATACTTCCTAAGCTTACATTTAGTTGTTTTGTAATGTCTTTTAATGCATAAAAAGCCATAACTGCATAGCTGTAACCTTTAAGCTTAACGAGTTTAAGGGTTCTAAAATGTGGTCTGATGATCCACGGTGCACAAGCATGTAGAGTCCTTTCAATCAATATAACTAGATTAGCCTAATTACAAACAGGGAAGGTGGTGAGCTGGCAGAATCGTTAGCAGATCAAACAAAATGCTTGGTGACATTTCTTCCAGTTATTTTTACAATCTGAGTTCAAGTCCTACCAAGGTCAACTTTGCCTTTCATCCCTTCAAGGTCAATAAACTAAAACACCAGTCAAGTATTAGGGTCAATGTAATCAACTTCCTACACCTCCACCCTACATCCTCTCGAAAAGGAAAAAAATTTACTGGTCTTGGACCCTGCAATGGACTGGCATCTCATTAAAAGGGAATGTTGTGAACTCAGTCACTTGCAAGCCATGGAAGTCAGGTAACTGACCAACTGAGCCCTTGGGCCCGAAGAAAAATAAATTACTAACAAAAGAGCTACGGTCACAGGTTCTATAAATTGTGAAGATGCAGAGCTGAATGTCTTATGAACCAACTCCATGATCCTGGCTTAAGCATCAACTATTTTTCAGATATACTGCTATGTATCTTGTCCTATACCATCACAGTTAGCACCTTGGCGGAATTTGAACTCAGAACGTAAAGACAGACGAAATACCGTTAAGCAGTTCGCCCGGCGTGTTAACGTTTCTGCCAGCTCGCTATCTGTCTGGCTCAAATATTCTACCCAATTTTATATTAAAACTGACCAGATCCAACCTCTCACACCTACCCTACAATATCATTCTAAAAATACACAAGCACACTATTCAAATCTTAAAGCTACAAGACAATGTGTGTTTAATTCAAAATAGCGTGAATAAATAACTGTTACATTTGATAGAGAAATCTGAATGCTAAAGAGTTTTCAGCTATTACATTTTAACCTTTCAATACTTTATAAACACATTTAGAAAAATAAATTACTAACAAAAGAGCTACGGTCACAGGTTCTATAAATTGTGAAGATGCAGAGCTGAATGTCTTATGAACCAACTCCATGATCCTGGCTTAAGCATCAACTATTTTTCAGATATACTGCTATGTATCTTGTCCTATACCATCACAGTTAGCACCTTACAAATTTCATACAATCACAAATTCTTAAAACCTAAAGAGAGTTCCTTTGTCAGAGACAAGGTGAAAATTTCTTTTAACTTTCTTACAGCCAGAATTTGAAAGCCGGGTCGATGGAGACCAGATGAAATCTCCAAGCAGTTTAAATGCATAAGTCTCCAATATTCAAGTGGCTAACAAGTGCCAGTAGAAGGACACTCAAGTCCCTTACAGTGTAAGGATTGAAACACTTGCCTGACTGAGATTTCTTCCCTGCCGACCTTTTGCTGTTCAGCACCCTTGAGAGTTTCTTAGCACAGTAATCAACTATTATGTTACTATCAACTACAAAAACAGTTTCTCACATTTTATCTGAGCAACTTGTTTGTGCAATCTTTCTAAATTATGTGGTACAGGCAAGACTAACCCTATGCAAGAAGCATATTCAACTTGAGGGTTAAATTTATTTTAAATCTGGACCTAGGTTATACCTAAATGTGTTTATAAAGTATTGAAAGGTTAAAATGTAATAGCTGAAAACTCTTTAGCATTCAGATTTCTCTATCAAATGTAATAGTTATTTATTCACGCGATTTTGAATTAAACACACATTGTCTTGTAGCTTTAAGATTTGAATAGTGTGCTTGTGTATTTTTAGAATGATATTGTAGGGTAGGTGTGAGAGGTTGGATCTGGTCAGTTTTAATATAAAATTGGGTAGAATATTTGAGCCAGACAGATAGCGAGCTGGCAGAAACGTTAACACGCCGGGCGAACTGCTTAACGGTATTTCGTCTGTCTTTACGTTCTGAGTTCAAATTCCGCCAAGGTTGACTTTGCCTTTCATCCTTCCGGAGTTGATAAATTAAGAACCAGTTGCATACTGGGGTCGATTTAATCGACTGTCTCCCGCCTCCCCCAAAATTTTGGGCCTTGTGCCTAGAGTAGAAAAGAATATTTGAGCCAGATATGGCTGGATTAAATGCTAAATTGTTAAGTAAGGATACATCGAAATTTATTATTTCTTCATTAGTTTGATGTTTTTGTTACAATGCTTAATGATGGAGGCAGGGTGAGGAGCTCTGATTAGCCCCACAAACTGACATTGTACAATTGTCGATTGAACAGCGTTTCTGAACCCACTAAGCATGGCTCAAAAAGATGAACTGTCCAAAACTGCAACATCTATTTGCACTTGGCTAAGTTAAGCTGACCAAGAGACCTCAATGTGGTTGCTTGACCTGTAAGAAATAAGAGCCAAGTCTCACAGAAGTCATACCTTATAGCCTTATAAAAGGTGGGTGGAATACACTTTATTATGTTATCATCATACACTGAGCGACAAAGAAAAAAATGACGGGATGGTCACGAATGGGTGATCCTACTTATTAGTAGCTAGTTCATTCACCTGTGGTTTTAGAAACAATTCATAACAAACATTTACATTTTTGTGGACATTGTTTCTACTGTTACAGATTTTTTTTTCTTTCTTTAAAAGGTTGACAGATGACTGTAAAAACATCTTGTTACATAATATAAATCCTGTGTCCTACGACAAGAAATTATGGCAGACATTAAGGTGGCGGAGGTGACAGTGCACACAGAAGTTGAGAACAATTACCTGAGTTACTTTAGATGACTTTGTAGTGAAAAAAAATATGTGTGATCAAATTTAGTTTGAGGTGCATAACTTACCAAGCAGCTAGTGTAGCTGCTTACTGGACTAAAATAAGGTCATTTATATGAAGAAAAAAAAATTAAAAAGGAATTCACTAGAGAAATATTTTTTTTTTTTTTTTTTTTGATGTCACACAATAAACAAAGGAAAAACAAGCAGAAATAATTATTGAAAGTGTTTACATATGAATTTTTAAAATGAAGGAGTTAAGTACGGCAATAACGTTAGAACAACCTAATTTAAAAGGGGAAAAAAAGTTATTAGAGTAGATTTAAATAACCTAAGTTAAATCTTACAGGCTCTTGAGAAACTGATTTTCCAAAGTAGGTCGAACACTCTTTTAAAAAATGTATGGTTAGAGTTAGTAAAGGCCAAGATTGTTGTCATACTAGAATATCAAGTAGTTTTAGTCCTTGTACAAACAGGTAATATAATTCACGCCAATCAATCAGCTATATTCACTATCTTTCACACATTAAATATAAAAAAAATTTAAAAAACGAAAGGGTCGGTTGTGGATCGTATAAAAAAAATCATTAACTGATTCAACTTGTAAAACTTAGAAAATCTTAACCATAAGAATTAACACACACACACTAAACGGGAGTGAGCACGCATGTATAGAAACTCTAAGATATACACACACGCATTCATAGGAAAGTTGGTCAAACTCGAAGATGAGGTTACACCTGTCATTAAAAAAGCATTGTCAAGTTACAAGCCAGGTTAAAACAGGGATAGAAAGGATACTAGTTTCTTCTGAAAACTATGCTAACAACCAACCACCCTAGCACACACGAATGAACTTGTACCTGTCACAAAGTGATAATAGAACTGGTGACCTCTCCACGCCATCAAAATGTAATTTTATCAAGTCAATGAATGCCACGAGTAAATACAAGCCAGTACACATACACACACACACATATATATGTGTGTGTGTACTGTTCTTAAGACGTTATATTTTTAACAAAGCAAAAGACACACCCACATTTTTTCTGTTAACGAAAAGTATACGAAACACGAATTTCAAATAAATTATTTGAGCTTCTCTGACAAAGGAATAAAGCTAATTTCTGTTATTAAAATGAGGGCGGACAAATAAAGTGAAATAGCTACCGCGAGGAGTCAAAACCAAATTGTGGTCTCGACTAACCGAAAATTAGATTTATTAATAATATTATTTTCTCTTGAGAACAACGCTAATGGTAGTTACGTTGCTTGGATATGAGTTATTACCAGGATGTGATGTTAATTCCTTTTGTTTTATTTCAGGAACAACAATAGAGAAATGGCTACAACAGGTAATGGAAATACGATTGTTTCCAATACAACTCCACCCGTGAGCACTAATAATAGAAATGTTTTTATTTCTTATATATCTGACACAGCTACAAATATATCGACCGAGTACAAGACTTATTTTATCGACCCCTTGGAAGTCTGGCACGTAAAGTCGACCCGAAGCTTAAAATAATATCAGGCATTCAACCACCCATTTTTTTTTTCTTTGGCAACAAGGGAAGGAAAACCTAGATGAGAAAATGCACTGGTTCATCTCTCTCCCACCCTCAACCCCATCAATGGGGCAAAAAGACGAACAAGCACCGGAAGAATATGGTGAATTCGTAAATAAATAATTTAAAGACAGGGCGAGTTAAATTTTAGCAATCACTGCTTGGAGAGAAATATAATGGAGGGAAAGAAGTTAATTGGGAAGGATTTTCGTCCCTTTCTCAGTATTTCTGGCGGTGTCTTTTGTAATATATCATACTTACAGTATACAAGATTATAATAATAATAATAATAATACAGTTGTGCTTAGACTGTATGTCAGCAGACAGAGAGGTTAGTGTTTGTATGCGCATTTCATATATATACATATAGATATATAGATTGTATATGCATACATTGAAAGGTTAACTAGATACGCGATGAATAAGATAAGAGAGGAAAATAACAGTGATGGTCAAAGACGACAAGGGTTAGGGACATTGCTGTGCAATAAATAAAATACGAATAAAACGTTGCCTAAACAGTGAGATAGGACATTGAATGAGCAACATAGATATATCTATGTAAAACTGCCATGCCCACCGCTCTGCCTCAATCCGTCAGCACGTCTGCAGAGTATAGCGGTGTGAACACAACAAATATACCATTGACTTGACAACAAATACCTGCTTTAATACACCTCATATATACGTGTATTATTCATATACACAAACACATAATCCCTAGCTCTATGACGACCATAGACACGTTGCAATAATCAAAGCCTTGTCTATATACTTCATGTCGTAGAATGGAGCTTTGGTGCTTTCTGGTCGAGATAGTGGACTGTATTCTACAAGAATCACCATCCCAGAAGCAATATTAAAATGTCCATTCCATATTAATGTAATAAAATGGCATAAAATATCGCATTTAACCCTCAAACCTTATTAAAACTGTACACTGAACTTTTTTTTCCTGATTTGAAGGTAAAGAAAGATAACAAACGATTCTTTTGTTTCTCACAGAACTGGATAAGTATATATGAGTTTTGTGAGGTTCTTTAACGATTTATAACAGAATAAATAGTAAAACATGAATTAATGGAAGTAAAAATGTTAAACAGAATGTGAAAAATATTCCTGTAAATACGAAAACGTTGCTATGTGACATAAACCCATGATCGAGATGTGATTTTTTTTGTGTGTCAAAGTTGTACTTACAATATGATTGTGTTCATCACATCCAGTGTGATGAAAGATAGAAAAAAGGATCAAGAAATAATAAGGAAGCTTTAAAGCCATCTATGTCTCTTTCTCTACTTCCGATGACTAAATGCAAAGTTATATTAACGTGGATTGCATGGGAAACTGTTCTGGGTAAAATACCAATATGGCGGCGGCATCCATCGGCCACGTCAACGACAACAACTTTATCAAGGGAGATCACTCTGCACAACAAATCTCTCCACAATAGTAGTTTGCCGTTTCCTGCTTCCCGTTCCATTCATTTTACTCAACACGGAAACCGTTTTTAATAGTTCTACGGAATAGTAATATTTTTACTGCAAAAAAAAAAAAGAAAAAAAAAACAAATATAATCAGACACCATGAAGTATTTTGCTATATCACATTTAGATTATTATTTTCCTAAAGGGTTTTTTTTTTTACATTACGAGTTCGATAGTTCTGCAAATTCGAACATTCGCCTGGATACTAGCAGCCAGGTTTTATTACTTCAAGTGAAAAGGCGGCGGCGAACTGAATAAAATCGTTAGCACGCCGGACAAAATGCTTAGCGGTATTTCGTCCATCTTTATGCTCTGGGCTCCAGGGAACCACCGATCGGGGTCGATGTAATCGCCTAACTCTCCCGACCAAAATTTCACGACTTGGGCCTATAAGCAGAAAGGATTATTTCAATTGAAGAGTAATGTTTTACTCAAAAGAGGATCAAACACCAAAAAGTATTTTTGTTATATCAAATTTAGAATTTAATTCTTTTAACGTTTTACGTATATGGTTTCCACAGTTCTGCAAATTAGAACATTTGCCTGAATAGTTTACTAAAAAGAGAATTAGACACCTATTTCTCACCTTCAATAGTTCACTTAGTTGAAGAAACTTGTCTTACAAGTTATCCGCTGACCTCACTGCTACTGGTGTCACGTTAAAAGCACCCAGGGCTCAGTAAAGTGTTTTGCATTTGAAACCATACGGACAATAGACCTTATTGCATTCTTCTGACTTGCCAACTCCTGGTAAATCGAGAGTGTTGTACTTTGCTTGAAGCATTGTGTACTGTTTATAAAGAATAAAATGTTTCGAATGGTACAACAATACACTATAATACAAACAATGGGCTATATACCTGTTGTAATTTAACCATCCATAATCTGATAATATTTCGGAATAAAATTCATTCCTCAGATATCCCTAGGAATTGATGGAGTCGATGCTATAATAGGTTTTCTAATGGCTTTTCTCTTTTTTTTTTTTTCCAGAGCCCATTGTTTGTATTATAGTCCATTGTTGTACCATTCAAAGCATTTTATCCTGGTGAATTATTTAACCCATGCCAGATTGGAAAATGGGCTTTAAGGGATGCACATAGTGGTGATGATGATTAATGTTGTGGGTTCAATAGTTCTGCAAAGTCAAACATTTGCCTGAATACTCTCAGAGCCAGGTCTTATCGTTTAGACTGGAAAATAATGTTTTATTCAAAAGAGAATTATTCACAGGCAGTATTTGTTATATTAGATTTGGAATTTAATTTTCTTACTCAGGTGCTATAAACACAGAAAATGTGCAGAGAACAGCTTCTGTCTCATTCCAGGGAGAAAAACTAGAAGTAGTTGATAGCTTCTGTTACCTAGGGGACCAAGTCAGTAGCAGGAGTGGATGCTCTGATAGTGTAGCTGTTAGAATAAGAACAGCTTGGGCAAAGTTCAGAGAGCTCCCATTTCTGCTGGTGACAAAGGGTCTCTCGCTCA
>NC_068989.1:8964090-8966639 GCF_001194135.2 Octopus bimaculoides
CAGATGTGGTGTGCAAGAGAGATGACTGTGCTAGAATGGTCATGTGTTGCAGATGAATGAGGACAGCTGTGTGGGAAAGTGTCACACCCTAGCAGTTAAAGGAACCTGTGGAAGTGGTAGATCCAGGAAAGCCTGGGATGAGGTGGTGAAGCATGACCTTCAAACATTGGGCCTTACTAGTGAACAGGACCTTTGGAGATATGCTGTGCTTGAGAAGACCCGTCAAGCCAAGTGAGACCATAGCCCATGGCCTATGCCAGTGGGTGTAACCAGCCCATTTATGAATACCCCTCATTCATTGGACAATAAAGCTTGCTTGTGAAGACCTATTGAGGCAAGTGAAATCAAAATCAAAATTGCTGACGTTGTCGACGACAGTACCGCCTGATTGGCACTCGTGCCAGTGGAACATTAAAAGCACATCCGAGCGTGATCATTGCCAGGCCCACGGATTGGCTCCCGTGCCGGTGACACATGGAAAGCACCACTCAAGCATGATTGTTGCCAGCATTGCCTTAACATTCAAGCGTGGTTGTTGCCAGTGCCACCAGACTGGCTCCCGTGCAGGTAGCACGTAAAAATACCTTTTGAGCATGAGCATGGTTGTTGCCAGAACCGCATGACTGGCCCTCGTGCTGGTGACACATAAAAAGCACCCACTACACTCTCAGAGTGGTTGGCATTAGGAAAGGCATCCAGCTGTAGGAACTTTGCCAGACCAGATTGAGCTTGGTGCAGCCTCTGGCTCACCAGTCCTCAGTCAAACTGTCCAACCCATGCCAGCATGAAAACAATGATGATGATGATGATGATTTTACATTATGGATCCAATAGTTCTGCAAATCTAAACATTCACTTAAATACTAAGAGTCTTTTCTCAATCTTGTCAGTTATTCTTATTACTGTTATATCCAAATATGACCCCATACAAAAAAAGGGGGAAAACAGGAATGGGTGTGAACAAATATGTATATTTTTAAGCAGTTGAGGCAAAAATATTCCAATAGAGACTCAACATTGTATCCTGTTAATGAGCAATTTATTCAATTTGTGAAACACTTCGTCATCATTGTTTAACGTCCGTTTTCCATCCTAGCATGTGTTGGACGGTTTGACTGGTGACTGGCAAGCCAGAAGGCTACACTAGGCTCTAATCTGATCTGGCAATGTTTCTACAGTTGGATGCCCTTCCTAATGCCAACCACTCCAAGAGTGTCGTGGGTGCTTTTTACGTGCCACATGGTTTGTAATTCTGAACTAGGTGAACTATGTAAATTAATGTAGTAAAAAATTAAAACCAAACTGCAAGATCAGTGGTTCCCAGCCTATAGTCCGTGGACCCCTGATGGTCTACAAAAATAGTACTGGGGGTCTGTGAACTAAATTCAAAATTTCATATGCCACCTCTTCTACAACCGCACAGGACACTTGACCATTAAAGTAGATTCCACAGACAGCCTCTACTACTGGGTCATACCACTCCTGTCTTTTTCTTTTTCTTCTTTATTTTCTTCTTTGTCTACTTTTTCTCCTTCATCTTCTTCATCCTCTTCTTCTACTTCTTCCTCTCCTTCTTCTTTACCTTCTTCCTCAGTTGATAGTGATGATGATGATGATGATGATGGAGGTAAATGAGAGAAACAGATATTGATATTTTGTTCTTAGTTCAGGAACATTCCCTGGACAAATTACCACAGCCTAAAAGCATTTAACAACATGTATATTTTGGCATGACTTCTATGGTTGGATGCCCTTCCTAATGCCAACCACTTTACTGAGTGTACTGGGTGATTTTTATGTGGCACAAACATGAGTGCTTTTTACATAGCCCCAGAACTCATGAGCCCATAAGATTATGAATGCTCAGCTGAGAGAAGGTTATATGTGACATTGATAAGGTTTATATTATGAAGCTGCTTCTAATTCAAAATTTGAATTTTGTTTTACTTGTGCAGTGCTTTTGCACATCAGCTGATAGATTTTACACTATCTGTATATATATATCAGACCAGCAATTCAAATTAGTTTTGTGGGTGAATCAAGTATATGGCAATAAATGAGCTGAAATAGCAGTGAAATATTGCTACCTGTCTTTCTAGTCTGCCTCCAGGGCAATTTGTTTCACCTGATTTTGAAGTATACTGCATGTTTTAATACTCTATATCTTTAAAAGGACCTCCCTTTGACAAAATACCACAGCTACAAGAATTTAACAACACATTAAATATTTGACATATATATATATATATATATATATATATACATGTGTGTGTGTATATACATACATACATATATATATATATATATATATATATATATATATTGTGTATTAAAGCTACCATTGGTTTCATGTTAAGAAAAATATCTTAATATCCTAACAATTCTTCAAGCCAATCACATGGAAGAATGGTGTTCACCTACATTTTGAATGAAAACACAAAAGTCTTGGGGAAAATTCATCCAAAATGGAGACAAACACCATTCCTCTATGGGATCAGCTTGAAAAATTATTAAGATATTTCTCTTAGCATGAAACCAATGGTCACCAT
>NC_068989.1:8967313-8968100 GCF_001194135.2 Octopus bimaculoides
GTGGGTGTGTGGTAAGTAGCTTGCTAACCAACCACATGGTTCTGGGTGCAGTCCCACTGCGTGGCACCTTGGGCAAGTGTCTTCTACTATAGCCTCAGGCCGACCAAAGCCTTGTGAGTGGATTTAGTAGACGGAAACTGAAAGAAGCCCGTCGTATATATGTATATATCTATATGTATGTGTGTATATATGTTTGTGTATATGTGTTTGTCCCCCCAACATCACTTGACAACCGATGGTAGTGTGTTTACGTCCCCGTAACTTAGCGGTTCGGCAGAAGAGACCGATAGAATAAGTACTAGGCTTCCATAGAATGAGTCCTGGGGTCGATTTGCTCGACTGAAGGCACTGCTCCAGCATGGCCGCAGTCAAATGACTGAAACAAGTAAAAGAGTAAAAGAGAAAGTACGATCGTTTCATGCGACTCCATTTAATTGAGCAATGTAAACATTGCATCAAATATAAAATGTAGAGCAATCTTCAGCTGCACAAAGATATCACCGTATTTTGAAACTGTATGGATAATACCATACTAAATTCTGGTGTCTAAACTTAAGTACCACATTCACCTGAATCTATCTCTCTCTCTCTCTCTCTCTAGCACCCACTACACTCTCTGAGTGGTTGGCGTTAGGAAGGGCATCCAGCTGTAGAAACTCTGCCAAATCAGATTGGAGCCTGGTGTAGCCATCCGGTTTCACCAGTCCTCAGTCAAATCGTCCAACCCATGCTAGCATGGAAAGCGGACGTTAAACGATGATGATATATATATATATATATATATATA
>NC_068989.1:8968422-8970941 GCF_001194135.2 Octopus bimaculoides
TATATATATATATATATATATGCATACATATATATGTATGTATATATGTAAGCACACACACATAAGATTAAAAGCTGATAAGCAAAATGCAGTAGTTTTAACAATTACAGAATACCTCGTAAATCTTGTGTTATCTATTTTATAAGACAATTAATGCTATAAATAGGCCGAACACTATAATCAACAAAAATCGTCCGTAACCTTAGAATATTAGAAAACTGATACTAAAAAAGACACACCCACACAGAATATGGCAAAAGAGGTGAACCACGTAAAGAAACCACAACCATTGTCTCATGAAATAAAGTGAAATTATGACCAATATTTGGTGAGGGTGCCACGTAAAAAGTACTGTTCACTATGTGAGGGGGTTGATGTTGGGAAAGGCATCCAGCCATAAAAACCCTGCTAAAACAGACCTCACTGGGCCTGGTGTGCCACGTAAAAAGTACCGTTCACTATGTGAGGGGGTTGATGTTGGGAAGGGCATCCAGCCATAAAAACCCTGCCAAAACAGACCTCACTGGGCCTGGTGTGCCACGTAAAAAGTACCGTTCACTATGTGAGGGGGTTGATATTGGGAAGGGCATCCAGCCATAAAAACCCTGCCAAAACAGACCTCACTGGGCCTGGTGTGCCACGTAAAAAGTATTGTTCACTATGTGAGGGGGTTGATGTTGGGAAGGGCATCCAGCCATAAAAACCCTGCCAAAACAGACCTCACTGGGCCTGGTGTGCCACGCAAAAAGTACTGTTCACTATGTGAGGGGGTTGATTTTGGGAAGGGCATCCAGCTATAAAAACCCTGCCAGTGAGGCCTGGTGTAGTCCTCTGCCTAGTCAGCCCCTGTCAAACCATCCAACCCATGATAGCATGGAAAACAGACATTAAATGATGATGATGAAGAGGAGGGGGAGGATCAGCTGGTCTGGTGCGTGGAACTCATCATTTGAGTAACTTTACAGGCCAAACAGGGATGTCCTTAAGGCAAGAACCAACGAAACTTTATGACCTTCCCTGAAAATATGAAGCATGAAAACCAAAGACAAAATCTGTTTAGGCCACATGGTTAAAATGTTTGCTTTGCAACCAAGGGGCTTTGGGTCCAGTACACTAGCATGGCAGCTTGCCAGTATTTTCTGCTATAGCCCTAGGCCAATCCATGCCTCGTGAGTGAACTTTGTAGATGGAAACTGTAAAGAAGCCAGTTTTGTAAATCTGTATATATGACGATCCTTTAGTATTGGCATACAGTGTCAGTAATAGGAGAAGATATCACTCATCCTGTTTTTCATCCTAACCTCTTTATCTCTGTCATGGGGGAAGGTCAGTGCCGGTGTCAGGTCAATGGCACCCATACCAGTGGCACATAAAAAACACCCACTACACTCTCAAAGTGGTTGGTATTAGGAAGGGCATCCAGCCATAGAAACCTTGCCAAATCAGATCGAAACCTGGTGCAGCACCCTGGCTTATCAGTTTTCAGTCAAACCTTCCAACCCATGCCAGCATGGAAAGCGGACATTAAATGATGATAATTATGATGATATACATATGTCCATCTATCCATCCATCCATCCATCCAGTTCTCTCTCTCTCTCTCTCTCTCTCTCTCTTTCTTTACATATATATATATACTTACATATAAGAGACCAAAGATACATACATACAAACATCATCATCATCATCATCGTTTAACGTCTGCTTTCCATGCTAGCATGAGTTGGACGATTTGACTGAGGAATGGTGAGGTGAACCAGATGGTTACACCAGGCTCCAATCTGATTTGGCAGAGTTTCTACAGCTGGATGCCCTTCCTAACGCCAACCACTCCGAGATGTATGTATGCATGTATGTATGTATATATAAGAAAAGGAGATGACACAGGCACTCAGCTAAGAGTCCAGCACATCTTATCGCAGAAACAGCTGTAAGCTGACGATGTTCATAACATAAGCATTGTTTTTCCTCTGTCATCTCTTTTTCTTATTACTGTTCAAGACTCATCAAACACTTTGTTCTGAAACGTATATTGAGTTCTACACCAGGTTATTAGTCTTGCCATGCCTAAGTGAAAATATTAATATTAATATATATATATATATATATATATATCCATTATTTACATTTGATGGATATTTGTCCTCATCTTGTTTTTTGTTAACATGTTTCGGCTGATAAACCTTCCAGCCTTCATCAGGTGTCTTGGGGAAATTTCGAACCTGGGTTCTCGTTCCTAAGGTATTTTTTGATGTTGTTATCATCATCATCATCATCATCATCATCATTATCATCATCACTATTACTATTCAGGTCACTTCCTGGAATCAAACTCGGAATCTTGGGGT
Source organism: Octopus bimaculoides (assembly GCF_001194135.2). Lineage (NCBI taxonomy): Eukaryota > Metazoa > Mollusca > Cephalopoda > Octopoda > Octopodidae > Octopus > Octopus bimaculoides. The sequence goes on from NC_068989.1 coordinate 8,970,771, forward strand.
TAGTAGCCCGCGCTCTTAACCACTATGCCACACACACACATATATATACAAGAGTTAAAGATAAAGTGTAGGTAAGACGCAGGCTACATGTGTTTCATAGCGAGCGGAACTTCAGAAGTGGTATATATCTAAGCGAGGTGTATACTGCAGGCTCCTCTTCAGGCCAAGGAT
>NC_068989.1:8971603-8972521 GCF_001194135.2 Octopus bimaculoides
ACAAAATCATAATATAAACAATTAAATATAAGAAATAGTAGTTTCTTAATGTATGTGTTAATCCCCATGTACCCAGACTTTGTGGACACCCTGTATATATATATATATATATATATATATATATATATACATACATGTGTGTGTGTGTGTGTTGGCCCACTACTACCACTTGACAACTGGTGTTGGTTTGTTTATATCCCCATAAGCTAGCAGTTCGGTAATATTGACCGATAATATAATTATCAGACTTGAAAAATGGAAATAAAAAACATAAGAACCGGGATGGAATTGTTCGAGTAAATCCCGTCAAGGCGGTGCTCCAGCATGGCCGTAGTCTAATGATTAAATAAAGTAAAAGATGAATGATATTTTTCTCTAAAAGAAGACCAGGCTTACAAGAATTATCTCCCTTTTTCGCATCCACCTAAATATTTCTAATCCAAGGGAGATAACAGCGTAAAACTCTCAACAGTTAATGTGGTGAAAAAAAAACTCGCTTCTCTTTCTTTTTATTATTTAACTCAAAATGATACGTGAATACAATGGAAAAGTTATTTAATACAAGCTTAAACCATAATTAAACGCTAAAAATTATAGGTAAAATATATGGTATGTGACTTGATCTGCAATTGTGTAACAGTTAAAATATTCGTCTCGTGCTCGAATTCCCGTTGCTTCTGCTTCTACTTCGTATCTGATGGGAAAATACCCGACGGCCTCGCCCTGTGTCTCTGGTCGCGAGGCAGATCTGGGATGTCACAGTTAGCGACTCCTTTGCTTCTTTTCACATCCTGAATCCTGCGGTCAGGGCGAGATCCACAGCTTCTGCGGCCGAGGGGAACAAAATCCTGAAATACCACAATCTGTCGGCCCACTACATTTTCCAACCTATGACGTTCGAGACGTTTGGTGAGATCA
>NC_068989.1:8972982-8976874 GCF_001194135.2 Octopus bimaculoides
TATACCGGGCAAGCTCTTCGGCATTTTGTTCGTCTTCGCTTTCTGATCTAAAATTCCACCGAGGTTGTTTTTTTACCTTTCATCCATTCGAGGGGTGATGAAATAAGTACTAGTTCAATACTGGGGTTGATGTAATCGACTAGCTCCCTGCTCTGAAATTACTGCTCTTGTACGAAGATTTGAAACAGTTCTACTCTAGGTACAAGGCCCGAAATTTTGGGGGGAGGGTAGGGGACAGTCAATTAGATCGACTCCAGTACGCAGCTGGTACTTAATTTATCGATACTTAATTTAAGGATGAAAGGCGAAGTCAGCCTCACCAATATTTGAACTCCGACGGACGAAATGCCGCTAAGCATTTTGTCCAGCGTGCTAACGATTGTGCCAGCTCGCCCGCCCTTATAGCATTTCAATATTGCACGCGAAGAATGGACACAGCACCACTCCACACAGTATACACAAACTATGACGCTGGTGTTGATGATGATGATGATGATGATGATGACGACAACGACGACGATGAATTAATATTGATCGAAATTAAATCGTTAAATAAAGCTACACAGATATATATTTAGTATGAACACGAGTATTCTCCCTTCAAAATAAAGACTTCATTTTTTTGAGATTACTTTGTCGGAAAGCATTTTAATCCTTTTTTAAAGTGTTTTTATCATTTTTTGAAGCACTTTTATAATTAGGACCCCACCGCTTCATGCAACCACGTCGATTTCGGCCGTAGGCCGTGTAATTTCCTGGCGCATGGTGTTGTTTACTTACTTTTACTAATATTTTGTAAACGTTTCGCACTTGTACAGAATTTCTGTCTGTGTTTGTCCTCCCAACATCGCTCGACAACCGATGCTGGTGTGTTTACGTAACTTAGTGGTTCGGCAAAAGAGACTGATAGAATAAGTACTAGACTTACAAAGAATAAGTCCTGGGGTCAATTTGTTCAACTAAAGGCGGTGCTCCAGCATGGCTACAGTCAAATAACTGAAACAAGTAAAAGAGTAAAGAGTAATACACAAAATGTTTTAACAATTTTTTTTATACAATTCCTAATATATTCAATCATAAAAACAAAATATGATTTTTTTTTAAAACATTGAATGGCTAGGAGGGTCCAAGTGAGTAAAATAGGGGTCAAAGGTATCGATAGGTTAAAAAATGGTTGAGAAAAACTGCTCAATGACCAGAAAACTATTCTGTTCTGGTTCTTTCTCTCTGACTTCCTCTCTCTTTACTGTAATCACGCTTGGTTGAAGAAGATCTTAGTCTTGCAAGCTACATGGTGACCTCACTAGTGCTGGTGCCATGGAAAAAAAGGCACTCTGATACATAATGTGAAGTAGTTGGTACTACGGAGGACATCTGTCCATAGAAACCATGCCAAAATTAAGGTGGCGAGCTTGGCAGAAACGTTAGCACACCAGGCGAAATGCTTAGTGGTATTTTGTCTGCTGCTATGTTCTGAGTTCAAATTCCGCCGACGTCGACTTTGCCTTTCATTCTTTCGGGGTCGATAAATTAAGTACCAGTTATGCACTGGGGTCGATGTAATCGACTTAATCCCTTTGTCTGTCCTTGTTTGTCCCCTCTGTGTGTAGCCCCTTGTGGGCAATAAAGAAATAAGAAACCATGCCAAAATTCACATTGAAACACATTGCAGTCCTTGGACCCATCGGAGCCTGTCGAATTGTGCAGCCCATGCCAGCATGGAACATGGGCATTGAATGATGACAATGATGACAACAACGACAACGCCAACAACGATGATGATGATGATGATGGAGATTACAACGATGCTGATGATGGTGATGGAGACGATGATGCATAATGTGACATTAAAAGCATACCGGCATAGAAAAGCTGGCTTGTAGTGGATTCAAAACTGGTAGCTAAGCAGACATCACAATCAAACCACACTAACTAGCTTCACGTGATTGGTCAATTATGTGACCAATCAGCATCAAGCCATCACATGATTCGACTTTCTAGAAATTTCTCATTGAGCCCTATATAAAGGTGGTTTTTTGGCCATAATTGCAGACTGTTGAGGTAGATGCTCGATATCTCCCCTCTCATCACAAGATTCAGCCAATGGCAGACAGAAGACAGAAATTTTTGTCATCATGAACAGAGCACAATAATTTTCCACACTATTTACATTTGACGGATATTTGTCCTCATCTTGTTTGTTGTTAACACAACATTTCGGCTGATATACCCTCCAGCCTTCATCAGGTGTCTTGGGGAAATTTCGAACCTGGGTTCTCATTCCTAAGGTATTTTTTCAATGTTATTATTATTGACTGAGAGAGCAGTGCATGCTATCAAAGTGACACTGGGGTAAAATATACGAAGCCCATTATACCCATCATGACTACCCATCTGATAAGGGTACACCAGGCACATGTATCACAACCACATGTGCGTGACATGGTGATCTCATATCAAGATAAACAGCGCATGACCTCGCAGGTGGGGCCCAGTTAGAATTTTCTTCAGGTCGAGTAGCCCATCCTGCTCAAAAGGTCCCTGAATAAGTAGCTACTAGCCCCAAGATTCCGAGTTCGATTCCAGGCAGTGAGCTGAATAATAATAATAATAATAATAATAATAATAATAATAATAATAACAATAATAATGATATTAATAATAATAACATCAAAAAATACATTAGGAATGAGAACCCAGATTCGAAATTTCCCCAAGACACCTGATGAAGGCTGGAGGGTATATCAGCCGAAACGTTGTGTTAACAACAAAAAAGATGAGGACAAATATCCGTCAAATGCAAATAATGTACATAATTCCTCATCTCTTAAATATAGAACTGAATTATTTTCCACTTGTGTTGGACCAGCTGCAGATTGCTATATCAGATAACTTGACACAGATCCCAGCAGTATGTCTCTCCCGGTGGGTCACTGTTATTTTACTCTTTTACTCTTTTACTCTTTTACTTGTTTCAGTCATTTAACTGTGGCCATGCTGGAGCACCGCCTTTAGTTGAACTAATCGACCCCTGGACTTATTCTTTGTAAGCCTAGTACTTATTCTATCGGTCTCTTTTTGCCGAACTGCTAAGTTACGGGTACGTAAACACACCACCATCGGTTGCCAAGCGATGGTGAGGGGACAAACACAGACACACAAACACACAGACACACATATATATATATATATACATATAGACGACGGGCTTCTTTCAGTTTCCCTCTACCAAATCCACTCACAAGGCTTTGGTCGGCCCGAGGCTATAGTAGAAGACACTTGCTAAAGGTGCCACGCAGTGGGACTGAACCTGGAACCATGTGGTTGGTAGGCAAGCTACTTACCACACAGCCACTCCTAAATGACTGGCATGGAAAGCATTACATGAAGTCATAAAATCTTTTGTTTATTGTTTTTGTGTGTGTTGTTGGTTGCTTCTGCAGGCAGCCCCAGAAATACATTATCATTCACCTGCAGCAAACCCTACTCATAACATCTCGTGTCACCCGACACGGCCAACGAGCAGCTGCCACGACTACTGGTGATGGTAATGGTGGTGGTGGTGGTGATGATGATGATGATGATTATGATATCACAGCACCAACAAACACATGCGAATGCCTCAGCAATATTTCTGACCCACACAACGACAACGGTGACGATGGTGGTGATGATGATGATGACGATGATGGTGATGGTAATGGTGGTGGTGGTGGTGATGATGATGATGATGATGATGATGATGATGATGATGATGATGATGATGATGATGATGATGATGATGATGATGGTGGTGGTGGTGATGATGATGGTGATGATGAGGATAGTGACGATGATGATGATGGTGATAATGATGATGATGGTGGTGGTGGTGGTGATGATGATGATGATG
>NC_068989.1:8977681-8978834 GCF_001194135.2 Octopus bimaculoides
TATATATATATATATATATGTATATGTATATATACATATATATATTCATGTATGTATGCATGTATGTATGTATGTATGCATACATATATATATATATATACATATATAATTTTTATTTCTCACCAAATGAATTACTTTTTTTGTTGAATTTTCTATCATGAACAGTACATTATACATATATATATATATATATATATATATATATAGATAGATAGATAGATAGATAGATAGATAGATAGATAGATAGATAGATAGATAGATAGATATAGATAGATAGATAGATAGACAGACAGACAGGCAGACAGACAGATGGATAGATAGATAAATAGACAGGCAAAGAGATAGATAGGTATGTATTTAGGCAGGTAGACAGTTCAATGAATAGGTAGATAAGTAGGTAAATTAGTAGTAGATAGATAAATGGATTCATTGGTAGGTAAATACAGACATTAATACAATGGTAGGTTGGTAAGTAACTTTTAACAATTCATTAACTATTAGCATAATGGTACATTTACCTACACACCAAGATATTTGCCTGCTTATCTACATACAAACATATATCTATAGAGCCTTTTGATTATCTATAGACCCTACCAGATAAATTGAAGAAAGAATTCTTCTGAGTAGTCGTTGAATCTGTGCTTGTGTATGGATTTCCGACTTGGACTCTCACCAAGAGGCTCGGGTGGATGCTGGACGGTGCCTACACCAGAATGTTACTTGCAGTCCTCAACATCTCTTGGAGGGAGCACCCAACAAAACAGCGGTTATATGGGAATGTACCAACTTTCTCTCATCAACCATCCAAGAGCAGAGATTAAGGTTTACTGACCACTGCTGGAGAAGTAAAGAAGAATTTGTGAGTAATGTGTTGCTGTGGATACCAAATCATAGTACCACAGTGGCTGGAAGACCGCAGAAGACGTATACACAACAGCTTGCAGAAGATGTTGGATGTCAAGTTAAAGACCTAAAACTACTAATGGAAGATTTGGAGGGATGGAGAGAGTTAGTCAGGCTGGCCCAGGCAGTCAGGCTGACCCAGGCAGTCAGGCTGACCCAGGCAGTCAGGATGGCCCAGGCAGTCAGGCTGGCCCAGGCAGTCAGGCTGGCCCAGGCAGTCAGGATGGCCCAGGCAGTCAGGATGGCC
>NC_068989.1:8979305-8982643 GCF_001194135.2 Octopus bimaculoides
AGTCAGGCTGGCCCAGGCAGTCAGCCTGACTGGATGATGCCTCGATAAAAAACAAAAAAAGCAACTTCTGCTGTAATGTGTCTGCTCTCTTATAAAAACGTATGATAAACATCGCCCTTTCAAAGCCTAGCCAGGCTCATGGGCCCGGTTTCTATGGCGTATGTGTCCCCCCCCCCAGCTGGACGGGACACCAGTCCATCATAGTGTTACTCAAGAAACAGGAAGAAAGAGTGAGAGAAAGTTGGGGTGAAAGTGTACAACAGGGGTCGCCACCACCCCCTGCCGGAGCCTCATGGAGCTTTTAGGTATTTTTCGCTCAATAAACACTAACAACGTCTGGTCTGGGAGTCGAAACCGTGATCCTCTAACTGCGAGTCCGCTGCCCTAACCACTGGGCCATTGTGCCTCCACTTGCTCTCTTATACCAAATTTTCTCCAAGTTTGCTGAGTGCTACCAAAGCATCTACTGACGATTGAAATGACTCTGTCAACAGGTACTGTCTCCTGCAGACTGAGTTATTGCACTCATTCCCTGGCTTGTTGTCAATAACAGTCTCAACGCATTCAACAAATCCGCATGTGGATTGGCTTAAAGACAGTCGAAGATTTGTAACTGACTAATCCATCACAGTTAACCAAATACGACGACAGTCGAGTATATAGCAACTTGTTTGATATTAAATATTATTTTATATACAAAAATAAAATAGAAATACTTCAGATACCAAAATAAAAAAAACAAAGAAAAACTCAAAACTGTTTTATAATATTAAAAAATTTTTATTATATTAAAATGTTAAATTTAAAAATAAAAAAGTAAAAAAACAGAAAGAAAAGAAAAGAAGAGAAAATGACATTCTTGTTTATTGTCGAAAAGTATATTTAGATATATTCTGTTTAGAATCAAATTTAAAAAACAATTAAAGAATGCAGGAGAAGAAAAACTATTCAGTGAACTGTGAACAATTGTAGAAAGAAAAAACACAATGTGATTCCAGACAGATACTCTTAACAGCACCGACAAATATATGACATGAGAAAAGTAAAAAACATTATACTTATTCATGTACCATTCCATTTATTAATCACTATACATCACAGAGGCAGCAGCGCTTTGGTCTTCACAGTTATTCTCTTTTGCAATTCAATTTCATAGAATTTGATAATGCAATAATAGTATAAGTTATAGTTGCGAAATATGGAACCGATCCTAGAGAATAAAAGAACTGTATGTGTGTGTGTGTGAGTGTGTGTGTATGTATGTGGGAATGTATGTATGTGTGTATGTATGTATGTGTGTATGTGTGTGTGTATGAATGTGTTGATGGTGATGTATGCATGTGTGCATATATGTATAAATATGTGTGTTTTACTGTACATATGCATGCATGCATGTATGCGTGTATGTATCTATGCACGTATGTATGTATGTAACATATATGTATGTATGTATGTAATGTATGAATGTATTGTATGTGTGTATGTATCTATGAATGTATGCATGTATGTATGGTAATATATCTATGCATATATATATGTATGAATATATGCATGTATGTATGTGTGAATATATGTATGTATGCAGGGTGATATAGCTATGCATATATGTATGTATGAATATGTGTATGTATGTAACATATGTATGTATGTATGTATACATGTATGTGTGTATGTATTGTGTGTGTATGTATGTACATATGTATGTATGTATGTATGAATATATATATATGTATGTATGTATGTATGTGCATATGTATGTATGTATGTATGAATATATATATGTATGTGTGTCTGTCTGTATGTATGTATGTATGTATGTATGTATGTCTGTATGTATGTATGTATGTACATGTATATAATATAAGAAAGAAATTCTATATTTTCAGGCATGGATAGAAGCAATGTTAAGTTTCAATCACTTTGAAGATGGAAAAAAAGTAAATAAATGAAGAAATTCCAGTTCATATAATGGAATATTTTCATTGCAATTAAATCAAATCTGTGTAAATTTTGAGCAGAGCTAATATAGTTAATATTACTAAATAAAATAAACAGCTAAAAATAATATAGTTAAATATAATGTATGAAGTATGTATTTTCTAGATAGCCTCAGAATGTTAAAAACCACTTTTAAAATGATTAGCAATGTATATTAGTTGCAAATATTTCTAGATTGTTGTTGTTGTTGTTATTATTTCTTTGATTCAAAGCAAAAATTGGTTGGGTATGGTTGTGTGGTTAAAAAGCTTGTTTTGTAACCATTTGGTTTCAGGTTCAGTCCCACTGTGTGGCAGCTGAGGCAAATGCCTTCTTCTATGGCACTGGGACAAGCGATGCCTTGCGAGTGAATTTTTGTAGACAGAAATTGTGTGGAAGCCCATTGTGTGTGAGTGTGTTTGCATGTGTGCTTGACTCCCACTCCCACATCATCCTCTACAATTTGGCAACTGGTGTTGGTGTGGTTACATCCCTGTAACTTAGTAGTTCAGCAATAGAGATTGATACTCTATGTACCAGAGTTAAAATAAATACTGGGGGTCAATTTGTTCGACTATACCCTTTCCGGTGGTGCTCCAGCATGGCTGCAATCCAATGACTGAAACAAGTAAGAGATAAGAATTTCAATGACAGCTTCAAAATATTGATTTCAAATCTTAGCACAAAGCCAGGAAATTTTGGGGTGGGAGAGAGGGAGTTGATTACGTCCACCCCAGAGCTCAAATGCAGCGTAAACCTTATCTTTGAGATGTCCTCTAAAAAAAAAAATCCATTGGTGTGAGGTCTGGGGAACGTGCAGGAAATTCAACGCTACCTCTCCTCCCAATCCATCTGTTTGGATTTGTTGCATCGAGGTAAGCCCATACATCACAAAAACAAAAAAATACATTAGTAATGGTCTGTCAAAGAGTGAGTACATCTTTTTGGGACACCCTGTATATTATGACTCATACACTGTTCCCTTTCCTGACTTTTGTACATAATTCCATGTACTGTATATGCACCTTTGATGAGTTGTAGTGCACCTGAGTACTATACACAATAATTTAATTATTATTATTCTTGGGCCTCACCGAGGCGATGACTACTGACCGAGACCTTTGGAAATGTGCTGTGCGTGAGAAGACCCGGCAAGCCGTGAGATCGTTGCCAGTGCCCCTGGACTGGCTCTTGTGCGAGTGGCACATAAGATGTACCATCCTGAGCGTGACCGTTGCCAGTACTGCCTGACTGGCCTTGTAGGGTTTTCGAGCGAGATCGTTGCCAGTGCCCCTGGACTGGCTCTTGCGTGAGTGGCACATAAGATGTACCATCCTGAGCGTGACCGTTGCCAGTACTGC
>NC_068989.1:8984327-8986396 GCF_001194135.2 Octopus bimaculoides
TATGTATTTGTATATATGTTTATGTATATGTATATATATGTATATATATATATGTGTGTGTATGTGTGTGTGTGTATGTGTGTGTGTGTATGTGTGTGTGTGTGTATGTATGTATGTGTGAATTATATCTTTGAATGTAATTTATTAGAGAAGCCATATCTAGTCACTATTCATTATGACTTATGAATGTTCATATGGTGTCCTTCCCATCAGAATATATAATAGATATTTATCTGAAAACAGATAGCAAAAAAAAAAAAAAATAGTTGTATTCATTTTGAGAATAGTTTTTATTCTTGATAATAAAATCTTTCTTTACATCAGAAGTTTTGACTTGTTATGGAAAAAAATAATTCATTATCGAAACTAAAAACTGTTTTCAAAATGAATAAACCACTTTCTTTATTTTTTAATTCAGGTGTCCTTAGTCTATCAAATTAACATTTTGAAATGTATTGGTGCTGTACAATGTGAAGTGTCTTACTCTTATACTCTTTTACTTGTTTCAGTTATTTGACTGTGGCCATGCTGGAGTACCGCCTTTAATCAAACAAATCGACCCCAGGACTTACTCTTTGTAAATCTAGTACTTAGTCTATCGGTCTCTTAGGCCCAACTGCTAAGTTACGGGGATGTAAATGCACCAGTATCAGTTGTCAAGCGATGTTGGGGGATCAAACACAAACACACAAACACACACACACACATATAATTATTTACATATATACGACAGGCTTCTTTCAGTTTCCGTCTACCGAATCCATTCACAAGGCTTATAGTAGAAGACACTTGCCTAAGGTGGGACTGAACCCGGGATCATGTGTATGGTAAGCAAGCTATTCACCACACAGCCACTCCTGTCATCATCATCATCGTTGTTTAACGTCCGCTTTCCATGCTAGCATGGGTTGGACGATTTGACTGAGGACTGGCAAGCCAGAAGCCTGCACCAAGCTCCAATCTGATCTGGCAGAGTTTCTACAGCTGGATGCCCTTCCTAACGCCAACCACTCAGAGAGTGTAGTGGGTGCTTTTACGTGCCACTCCTGTGTCTTTGTGAAACATTTACACAATTAATACGAAAGGACCTGAAGAATTTATTATTATTTTGAAAAGGTGAGCTGGCAGAATCCTTATCCTGCCAAGTGAAACGCTTAACGGCATTTCATCCGTTTTTATGTCCTGAGTTCATATTCCGCCGAGGTCGACTTTGCCTTTCATCCTTCTGGGGTCGATAAAATAAATACCAGTTGAGTACTGGGATCAATGTAACCGACTGACCCCCTACACCACCACCGAAATTGCTGGCCATGTGCCAAAATTTGAAATCGATATGGCCTCTAAGCCTGCTAGAAATAATAGTCAAATTCTCCCTCAAACTATATTTTACTGATTTTTAGATGAATTTAGATACTTGATAATTCAAGGTTGCAAACTTTATACCATTAAAAATGTATAGATTAATCATAGACAAATGGTGGCTTTTGTGACTTTCTGGATAGCAAAGGGTAAAAGGTAAAGAACTCCTCTGGACATGAATGACCGTGGGATGGCGCTTAGAAAATTACCCCCAAAGGCACAAGTCCAGGCAAGGTTGTTTATGGAAGACCAGCGGTCACTCATGCACACCAGCCTCCCCTATCCATGCCACTTGCCCAATGCTTCATGCAGTGGGACTGAACTTGGAACCATGTGGTTTGTAAGCAAGCTACCTACCACACAACCACTCCTACATATAAAGCAATTAAGAGTATGAAGACCGGGAAAGCCCCCGGCCCATCAGGAATCACTGCAGAGATGCTCAAAATATCTGGCAGTGTTGGCTATAGCCTAGTCACCCGTATTACGAACCAGGTGATACACGAAGGAGTCATACCCTATGACTGGTGTAGCAGCATCATAGTCAACTGCTACAAAGGTAAAGGGGACGCTTTAGATACAAATAATTACAGAGGCATCAAGCTGTTAGATCAGGTTATGAAAGTTACAGAGAGGGTCATAGCCCAACTAATTAGGGAGCGAATCAATTTAGATGAGATGCAGTTTGGGTTCGTGCCAGGTAAAAGCAC
>NC_068989.1:8988372-8989424 GCF_001194135.2 Octopus bimaculoides
TATATATATATATATATATATATATATATATATATTTACACACACACATAATTAAAGAACATGTTTCATTCACCTAGTAATATGTTGGTGCTGTTAATGCAGCAAAATAAAACAAAATACTCTACTTTAAGAAGTAGCGATCCATTTTGGACACAATAGAAACTTTCTTTTAACGACAGTTACTTAACGCAAATTACAATAAATTCTCCTGACTAAATAGCAACACAGTTTCCATTGTTTATTATTATTATTATTATTATTATTATTATTATTATTATTATTATTTCTTCTCGATGCCGACTGGTTGACAGTAGCAGATGAGAGGGGGTGTATTGTAGTAAGTTTAAAATGTTCTGCTAGGGAATAAAGGGAACTAGCAGAGTAGTCTCCCCTACATCATACGTCGTCGCCGTTGTATAAAAAAAACTGATTTAATTAATCTGTATATAATAATGCTTAATTCTAAAGAATGTTACGAGATTATTTACGGATTACTTTAATATAAAGAATGTTTATCTTCTGTCTTTCACTTGTTTCAGTAATTTAGACTGTGGCCATGCTGGGGCACCACATTAATGAATTTTTAGTCGAATGCATCAATCCCGGTCCTTTTTATTTATTTAAAACTTGGTATTTATTCTATTGGTTCTTTTTGCCGAACTGCTTAGTAACAGGGACGTAAACACACCAACACCAGTGGAACACATGCGCGCACGCACACATATAGTGGCTGTCTGGTAAGAAATTTGCTTCACAACCACATGGTTCGGGTTCAGTCTACCAAATCCGCTCACAAGGCCCAAAGCTATGGCAGAAAAGACCCGTTCAAGGTGCTTCACGCAGGGACTGAAATCGGAACCCTGTAGTAGGGAAGGTAGATTCTTATTTCTTTATTGGCCACAAGGGGCTAAACATAGAGGGGACAAACAAGGACAGACATTGGGGTCGATTACATTGACCCCAATGCGTAACTGGTACTTAATTTATCGACCCCGAAAGGATGAAAGGCAAAGTCGACCTCGGCGGAATTTGAACTCAGAACGTAACAGCAG
>NC_068989.1:8989434-8990941 GCF_001194135.2 Octopus bimaculoides
GGATGAAAGGCAAAGTCGACCTCGGCGGAATTTGAACTCAGAACGTAACAGCAGACGAAATACCACTAAGCATTTCGCCCGGCGTGCTAACGATTCTGCCAGCTCACAGGGAAGGTAGATTCTTACCACAAAGCCACACCTGCCCCTATATCAGTTATTATGATTAAAGCAAAAGATAAATTGTTTCGTGATTCTACTGATGCGTAAAGTCAGAGAGATAGGCCCGTCACTTTTAGTTATTGCCCCACTTCCTCTTTTCTGAAGAGAGCATATATTTGCCTTCTTTGGATCCTGTTCAAAACGGGGGCACCAGTATTTTCTTCACGAAACACTTTGAAACTTGGGACACTGGTAGAATGTGTCATATAAAACATCTTTTACTCTTAGTCTTCTTAACAAAAAAACCTACATCGCAAGTTATTTCATGTTAAAGTTGTCGTATTTCTGTAATTTCAACCAATCACTGACGTCTATTCAGCTGAATAGAGTTACTGCTGGCCGGTCTACGAAGTTTGAAAGTCTTTCGGTACCAAAAACACTACATAAAACATAAATGAAAACTGGTGCCCCCGTTTTGAACAAGATCCCCTTCTTTTAACAGTTAAGGAAGTTTACCACATTGCAAAAGCGTCGCTAATTGTCGAGAATCAAGACCACAAAGTTAAAGTATTTTGGACTTACAAAATGCACCACAAGCCACTGCTCTACACCATCCTGACAGGCAGTGTGGAGAGGAAGAGAGCGAGAGCTCGTAAAAGACTTCTGAGGACTGACGAAACCAAAAAAAATGAACAGGAAAATCAAACCTGGTTGATTGCATACATGGAGCACAACACAGATGGAACCGGTGAGTCTTGGCAAGATGACACCTGAACACAGAGAGAGAGCACATCAGTGTCTGACATTACATCCACCTTTATGTCAGCATAATCAATAGGTGTCACTTACCTATACAGAGGTGTATTAATGAAAAACTCTTCTGGCTTATTTATTTGCATATCCCTGCGAGAGGGTGAAAAAACTTCGGAATTGTTTATTCAGTGTTTCACTTATCCATTTGGGGCTTGCAGTCAGTGAGCTATTTTGTTGCGCATTAAGGCTGATGTTTTTGCAAATGTATCGAAAGCCTTAGGGTTCGTCTTATATTAACGGGTTTCCCTTTTAAGTTTGTCTTTTCATGGAAGAGCCTGAGTTTGTTTTCGGTCTCAAACGGAAACCTTCTTGAGTGGGACATCTTACTTAGGTACATTTAAATTTTAAATGATGTAAGATCTTTTTCTTTGTCTCTTAAGGACATGTCAGCTTCTAGAAATTGTGTGTGTGTGTGTGTATAACATTTGTTAAAGCTTATCCAACTCGTATCGTCTTCTTCCTGCGCTCCTTGCTTTTTTAATACGTATTTCTAACGATGACGCGGACCGTTTCTCTTTCTTCAATATTTCCTACACCGAACCTTGTATTCCGCGACCACCTCCTCTCTTTCTTCTATCTTTCCCTTCTCTTTTTC
>NC_068989.1:8991328-8993469 GCF_001194135.2 Octopus bimaculoides
ATATATATATATATATATATATATATATATATATATATATATATATACACGCATCTGCCATCAATTTTCATTTTGTCATCATTTAATGCTGTCATATCTATTTATCGGTTTGCTTGTATCTATATATACAGGTTGACTGACAAATAGATTCCCATAAATCTGGTCTATTTTTATGCGTATCTGTATATGTGTATCACAATAATTTCTCTCTCTTTCTGTTTATTTTTATTTCTATCCGTATTCATATTTATGTCACTATTAAACATATATAAGTGTACGTATACACGTACACTTGTACACATGCATTCACACAACGCAAAAACACGTACACGTATTTCTTGTTGTTTTTCTTTTTCCTTTGGACATATTTTTTTGTTTCTATTCGAATGACTTCGCGCTTTTATAGTCTTTGTTATTATAAATGCTGTGCTTCGCATTTCATACATGGAGAGCATATATACGCATACATATAAAGCAGGGAAAAAGAAAGTCGCTAAAAGCTTTCACATCTACGCCTCTATTTCAGCAGCAGATGAAAGAAACACCTATTTCGTAATTGGAAAACATGCACACACAATCACAGATACTACATATATACATACACACACACATACATATGTAACTGTATACACATATATTTGTGTGTGTGTGTGTGTGTGTGTGCTTATAAGTCACTCTGAATAAAATACAATATCCAACAGCAAAGACTTTCGTTACCGATACCTTACAAAACTAGATGACACCTGCAAATTGAAAGTAAAAGTTTCGAACTAGATTACCAAATGGAAAATTCTAAAAAGATACTGACCTTTCAAAATTTGGAAATTAAAGACGTTATCTGTGTACAGCTGAAAAAAAAAACAGTGAACCGCCAAAGCCTTCGCAATTGAAAACCCTGTTTCAACACCAGATCAAATAATTCGAAATTTGCAGGCACATCGTAAAACATCTATGGCAGAAGTGCGAAGCACTACATTCATCTGACTAGAACCATATATAACTTAAGATATCTGGTATTGTTTCATCTTTCTTTGCTCCTTCCAGTTCCAACTTTTCACCAGGCATTCTCCTACTTATTTTTCTCTCTACACACTTTATTCTTCCTTCATTTGACACTTTAATTTCCATTACATTGACAAAAGATTAAGATCCCGTAATCATACAAGTAGATCTGGATATGTGATGGCTTCAAATTTTGGCACAAGGGCAGTCATTTCATGGGAGGGGGTTAATTTGATTACATCAACCCCAATGTTCACTTGGTACTTATTTTATTGACCCCGAAAGGATAAAAAGTAAAGCTGACCTCGGTGGAATTTCAACTCAGAACGTAATGACGAACGAAATGCCGGTAAGCATTTTTGTCCGGCGCAGTAACGACTCTGCCACTTCGCCGCCTTAAATTAATTCATAATTTTGTTTTCAAATTTTTGTACAAGACCAGCGATTTCGTAGGATGGTCGATTTCATCGACCCCAGTGCTTAACTGGTACTTTTTTAATCGACCCCGGAAGAATGAAAAACAGAGTCGACCTCGGTGGAATTTAAACTCTGAATGTAAAGCTGGAATAAAAGCCACCAATAATAAAACGATGGAAATAACTATTTCTCGCATAAGAACTGAGATTTAAGGAAAGGAGTTATCTGTGACCACCAATCTCAGTACTTGACTGGTTCTTTATTTTGTCAACGCTGGAGAGACGAAAGATGAAGTTGACATAAGAATGGCTTGTACTCTGAAAGTAATGGGCAGAACCAAATGTGGCATAGCCTGTTTCCTGATGATCTTACAATTCTCCCAGTCTACCCATCCTAATTACAACAACAGCAACAATAATCTTTTCTACCAAAAGCAAAAGGTCTGAAATTTGGAGGGAGGAGGACTAGTTGATTACATCAACATCAGTGTTTCACCGATACTTAATTTATCGACCCAAAACGATGAAAGGCAAAGTCGACCTCAGCAGAATTTGAACTCAGAACGTAGCGGCAGACGAGATACCGCTAAGCATTTCGCCCGGCGTGCTAACGATTCCGCCAGCTCGTCTTCTTGGTGATAATAATAATAATGAGTTCAAATTTTGGCACAAGGTCAGCTACTTCATGGGAGGGGTTAAGTCAATTACATCGATCCTTGTGTT
>NC_068989.1:8993838-8995188 GCF_001194135.2 Octopus bimaculoides
TAAAAACATACAATACCGGTTACGCTTGCTGTTTCTTTCCTTCTCTCTCTATTTCTATCTCTCTCTCTCTTTCTCCCTCTCTCGGTATATATATATATATATATATATATATATATATATATATGTGTGTGTGTGTGTGCGTGTGTGTGTGTGTGTGTGTGTGTGAGTGTGTGTGTTTGTATGTGTTGGTATGTATAAGTATGTATATATGTGTGTGTATGTATTCATGTGTGTGAGCGTGTGTGTTTATATAATATATATGTGTGTGTGTACACACACACATACACACATATATTAGTTGCATATTTATATATATTATGCATATATAGGTATGCATATATTTTACATGTAAATATATGTATATAAGTATGAATGTATACACACACACACACACACATAACTGTGCACACATTGAACGCATAGACACATGCAAATATATTCATACTTATTATATGCATACACATACTCATATGAATATGTGTGTGTTGTGTCTATATATATATATACATATATAACACACATGCATACATGCGCGCGTGCGTTTGTATGTGTATGTTTATTTAATAACGAAACCACTGTACGTGTGTGTGTGTGTGTGTGTGTGCTTCATGTGTAAAGAAAAGCGATATGAGAGACGATGCGAGGACTGGAAGAAGGACAGATAAAGCAAAAAATATAGGCAATAAACTGAGATAACTGTGGAAAGTGAAGAGTAAACCAGTAAAGGAAGCAAGAAAATGATAAACATAGAAAAAGGGACAGATAGAAATATGTGATGAGATGAAAATCAACAAAAATTTCTTGCTTTGAAGCCATTCTTCAGATGTTTACGAACCACTTATTTTATGAGGCCACATATTGCATTTTATCTGACCCCTATATTACTTTCGTTAATAGCTAAATCCCAAGTCTTCCGATGATTCTAATCGTATTTTACAAAGTTATCAATCCTAAAGTTAGATTAGAAGCTCCTTTTGGTTTCTGTATTATACAGCGTGACGCCTTTAAACAGCTCCCGTTTTCTATGCTGTAATCGTCGTTTCGTCATCGCCAGCATAGTTATAAACTACCCCCAAAGTCCAATTTCAAGTCACTGTCCTTTTATTCTGCCTTTACCAGCTTCGAAGAGGGTGTTGAATGCAAGGTTTTTGCAATTTCCTATTAACTGGTGAATCCGGACGTCATTTAGATCAGCGTTCCCCAGACATTTTTTGCTCCACAATCCGGTTTCAAGCAAGACTTCTTCCATTGACCGGGAGATCATGTGCATGGAAAAACACAAAAAATGTGCATAACATACAATTTAATTATTACATATGCAATACATACATAATACATACATACATATAC
>NC_068989.1:8997102-8998935 GCF_001194135.2 Octopus bimaculoides
ACACACACACACACACACACACACACACACACACACACACACACACACACACACACACACACATAATAAAAATATCTTTCAAAGAGAGCTTCTGGTCAACATTAATAGTCAATATTCAACGGATGGATTGACAATGGATATATCCCAAGGTGTATCTTTGCAAATCTACTCATGCTTCAAATTGAAAAACGGGGAAATTCTTCATCTCATTTGTACTCTCATAAAACTATCTCTCTCTCTCTCACACACATACACACACACACACAGATACCACTAGACGCGTAAGTGCCTTCCATACAAATAAAACACGCACACACCATCCCTCTCTGTTGCGTTTCTCTCCTCAGTCTACTCTAAGTTCAAATAGAAAGCTACCAGTAACAATTCTCGGTAGATTTGAAGCAAAAGTATTTCTCTCACTAGTATGGATTTAATCACACTTTTATTTACGAGGGCGGTGAACCGGCAGAATCGGTGATATGCTGAACCAACTATTTTGCGATTTTACCTCTACCATGTGTTTGAATATATCGTCAAGTTTGACTATGTATTCCAATCTTCCAGGGTCGATAAAACAAGAACGAGGCAATTATTCGGAATCAATATAATGGATAGTATCCTGTCCCAATATGCGCCCTTTTGCCATATCACGAACCAATATATCTATCTATCTATCTATCTATCTATCTATCTATCTATTTATATATCTATCTATCTATCTGTCTGTCTGTCTGTCTGTCTGTCTATTTATGTATCAATCTATCTACCTATTTATACACGCACACATACGCGCGCGCTCGCACACACACACACACACACACACACACACACACACACACACACACACACATCTGTTCTGCAAGGGGGAAAAAATCGAAAATTGGAGTATTTCCAATGTAGTTCTCAACCCAAGTTCGAAACTATCTACACTCTCACACATATATATGTAGCAATAATGACATACGTACATACATATATATGTGTGTGTGTGTATATATATGTATATGTATGTGTATATATATTAGGCGCAAGTGTGGCTGTGTGGTAAGTAGCTTGTTTACCACCCACATGGTTCCAGGTTCAGTCCCATTGTGTGACACCTTGTGCAAGTGACTTTTTCTCGGACCGACCAAGGCCCTGTGAGTAGATTTGGTAGATGGAAACTGAAAAAAGCCCGTCGTACACACATATATACATATATATATGTATGCATATGTTGTGTGTCTGTGTTTGACAACCGATTTTAGTGTGTTTACGTTCCCGTAACTTAGTGCTTCGGCAAAAGAAACCGATAGTATAAGTGCTAGGCTTACAAAGAATAAGTCCTGGGGTCGATTTGTTCAACTAAAGGCGGTGCTCCACCATAGCCTCAGTCAAATGGCTGAAACAAATAAAAGAATAAAAGAATATATGTGTAATTACGAGAAATTTGCTGTTAATTTGGTCTCATTTCTAGGAAGCTGATTATAAACTGGGTCATAAGGGTCACAGTTAATCAAAGGAGATATTCATTAAATTAAGTGTAAGTGTATAATTTGGTGCCGTGACCTTTGACATTGGCACATGTTACAGACACTGGCTAACAGGGCAGTACTTCTTCACCTCGAGTACAAACAAGTGACTGATAATGGATCCTCATAATCACATTGAAACTCATGCATAAAAACCGCACACACACACACACACACACACACACACACACCACACACACACGAATATATGTGGGTGCATGTGTGTTGGTGTGTATGAATATGTATGAATGTATGAATGTATGCATGTTTGTATCTATATGTATTTCTATGTATGCGTATATATATATATATATATATATAT
>NC_068989.1:8999200-9002222 GCF_001194135.2 Octopus bimaculoides
AATTACATGAAAACATAAAAACTTCCTTACGCAAAGTTCGCTTTATTCTGATCTTTAAAAGACATTTTTTTTTATTTAATATATATATATATGTGGTTAATGATATTTAATTTAAGAAAGTCTTCCTTCAAATACATGATGGAGCGTTGTATCTTTGTTAGAAACCAACTCCTCTCTGAGAGGAAAGTTTAATTAATTAGAAGCAGAAGAGAACACACACACACAAACAGATGTACACACACACACACACAGAGATTTTTAATCTTTTTTTTATATATATAATTAATGATGTTTAATTTCACAAAAATATTTCTCCAAATACACGCATACACACATACCTACAATTTTACACAAAGACCTAGAAACACTAGGGTTTTCAACGAAAGACCAACAGAAACCGTTGAAATCTGTCAGCAGTATAGTGAAAGCTTGTAAGACATTCCAAAGATTTTTCATCTGAGATTCTTAGGGTGAATAGATGCACATACTCATGTGCATGTATGCATCGACAGCTCAACAAATGCATCAACTGAATCACATATTTACAAATACCGAGAACTTGCCTAAATGAAAACGTTTTGTCGCTTTGTTAGCAACCGGCTTGAACTCCTTTAAGATAAACTTTAAAAAAACTCACAGGAAATAAAAAGCATACACACATAAACACATGCATACACACATACATATATATTTGTATCTGTGTGTGTGTATATATATATATATATATATATATATATATATGTGTGTGTGTGTGTGTGTGTGTGTATACACGCGCGGCTATCATGCCACGAGAAAATTTCTCACCAATTATCAAGCTTGTTACATGAAACGTTGGCTTTAGTCTCTATCTTGAAGACGGCATGAAACCAATGGTTAGCCCACAAATAAAGTACAAGTAAGTATATATATATTTATATATATATATAGCGACGGGACCGGAAGACCAACCTTATTTGGAGCTATTTCTGCAGTGCTTCGTTAACTAGCTAGAAGAGATGTTCTCTTAGGGTTAAAAAAATTGCGGTTAAGCCGTTCGAACATTACTTGCTAGTACAATTACTGTGTCAGAGAGATTTTAGAACTAGCTTTTTGCTTGTTATACATATATGCTTCGGTCCATTAGACCTTATCAACATATCAGAGTTTGAATTTGTCTGTAGATTAAGAAATACATTTCATCTTATTCGAAATCACTTCGAGCAAGAGTCAAAGATCACTTTTAAGCAAAAAAAAAAAGAAAAAAAAGCCAGGGAAAGTAGAATGGAATCATTTCCACAAAATGTTGTTGATACATGCATATTTCAGATAGCAAATGAAAGATTTGATAAAATATTTGAGAAAGATTAAAAATGAAATACGATTAGATGGTAATAATAGATCTGATAGCAATAAAACACGTAAATGAGATAATGATAATGAAGCTAATAAAATAAAATGAAGTGAAATGGCTTGAAAAGAACGATAAGAATATCAAAATGAAGGAAGCTGTTAATATCAAGCAAAGTAATAAGAAGCTGTAGGGAGTGCTGAACGACAAAAGGTCTTTAGAGAAGAAGTCCCCTTGTGATTTGAATGGCTTAAAAACACCTTCCACGCTGCAAGTGTATTTGTTTCAGCACACGATCTCAGATCAGGCCACTTGCTATGCAAGTACGTCTCCGTAATTCCGAAAGATAATTTATAACTCTAAGTTTACAAATCTGACCGGTCGTTTTGTCAGAAATTAAGGAGTTAATACGCATGGGGAAAGCCCAGAAAAGAATACAATCGTCCAGCAAAGAAAAAAAAAATGATCAAATGTGTTGTTAGGCAAAGAATAATTTCCATAATTACAAATGTAATAAACGATAATTAAGTTATAGAATGGTGGACTAATTGCAGCACACGAGGAATTGTTAATATTTTAATATTTCCCCCTGATTAAAAAGTCAATAGATACAAACCTTGTAGCAATTGCTAGCGAATCCAATCGAGGACGACTAAAACAATTTTCTTGAGTTCATTCGCAAAGTGGGGAAGGTGTGAATTTCTAAATATTAAGTTGTTGTGTATAGCATTCAATACATAGGTTTTTAGCTTAATTATGCAGATTGATGCTGCATAAATTATTTTCGATGGACTTTGCTTTTCATCCTTTCGGGTTCGATAAATTAAGTACCAGTGAAACACTGGAATCGATGTAATCGACTACCCCCTACCCCAAATTTCTGGCCTTGTGCCGATAGTAGAAAGGATCATTGTCATCATCATCATCATCATCATCATCATCATCATCATCATCATCAAATGAGTGAAACAAGTAAAAGAGTAAAAGATGTGTGTGTGTGTTTGATAAACGCAAAGGAACCAAGCAGTACCTAATGTATATGCACGTGTGTGTGTGTGTGTGTGTGAATGTGTGTGCGCGCGCGTGTGTGCGTATGTGTGTGTGTGTGTGTGAGTGTGTGTGTTTGATAAACACAAAGGAACCAAGCAATACCGTCTCAATTTATATGCACGCGCGCAAATGTGTGTATGTTTGTATGTGTGTGCGTTTGTTTGTATGTGTGTGTTTGAGTGTGTGTGTGTGTGAGTGTACGTGCGATTGTACGAGTGAGAGTGTGTGTGTGTGTGTGTGCGCTCGCACGCGTGTACTTTCTTGAGGAATCACGGCAAATTTATCGTGCATCTTGATTCTGAGTAAATAGGTCCCGTTAAAAGAAGAAAAAAAATGGCATTTTCTTAACTAAATTGCAACCAAAAGGAAAAAAAAAAAAAGAAAAAAAACGAAACGAAAAAGGTAAAAAGAGATATTTTTTAATAACTGCAAAAATAGGAAGTTAAAATTTACAAACGATAAAAAAAAAACCCAAATATGGGAAATCGATTATAAATGCAATTAATTTCATTAAAATAGATTGAAGTAAAAAAGAAAAAAATATTAATAATGGATACTCAAATAAAACCACGAGTAAAAGAAAAACAATATTCTTTTAAACGATAAATTAAACGAGTTTTCTTTATTTTTTACATCGTTCACTCA
>NC_068989.1:9004735-9012721 GCF_001194135.2 Octopus bimaculoides
GAAATTAACGTGCAAGTGGCTGAGCATTCCACAGACACATGTATCTTTAACGTAGTTCTCGGGGAGATTCAGCGTGACACAAAGTGTGACAAAGCCGGCCCTTTGAAATACACGCACTACTCATTTTTGCCAGCTGAGTGGACTGGAGCAACGTGAAATAAAGTGTCTTGCTCAAGGACACAACGCGTCGCCGGGAATTGAAATCACGACCTTACGATCGCGAGCCGAATACCCTAACCACTAAGCCACGCGCCTTCATACCAATTAATAATAGATAAGCCGTGAGATTAAAAAGCTCGCTTTTGCAACCACATGATTTCGGGTTTATTTCCATTGTGCAGCACCAGGGCAAGTGTCCTCTGCTGTAATCCTGGGCTGAATAATGCCTTGTCGATGAGTTTGGTCGACAGAAACTGTGTGGAATCCCGTATTACCACATCTGAGTGGCTGTGTGGTAAGAAGCTTGATTCGCAACCACATGGCTCCTCCGAGTTCAGTCCTAATGCGTGGAAAATTGTGCTGGTGTCTTCTACTATATGTCTTGGGCTGACCAAAGCTTTGTGAGTAGATTTGGTAGACGGAAACTGAATGAAGCCCGTCATATATATAAATACGAATATATACGTATGTGTGTGTGTCTTGGTGTCTGAGTTTATCCCTCACCGGTGTTGATGTGCTTAATTCCCCGTAACTTTGAGGGTAGGTAAAAGAGACCGATTGACTAAGTAGCAGGCATTAAAAAAAAAGTACTGGAGTCGACTCGTTCGACTAAAATTCTTTGAGGTGTTGCCCCAGCATGGCTGCAGTTCAGTGGCTGAGGCAAGAAAACATAAAAGATTAAATAGTGTGACATTTTCAGCTCGACTAAACAACCAACAAGTATTATTAGGAGAATAATACCGATCATAGAACAGTGTTTTATTGCTCGAAGTACTTTGTCAGTGGGAGTTATATAGAATAATATAGATATGAGAAGTCTTAGCGCAGCCGTTTTGGCGCCACCTGTTTGACATCATTGATTCGACGCTGACTTATTTGACACCAAACATCTTAATGGTTCTCTCGTTCTCTCCCTACCTTCCTCTTTACTTCCCTTTTTCTCCTTCGCTTCTCTCTGTTTATGTGTGTAAGCATATTTTTCTTTATCTATATGGGGAGAGGAGAAACAGTTTATGCTAATCGTGTTCAATTAATAAATTGCAATGTCTCTCTCTACCCTTCTCTCCCTACCCCTCTCACTCATTCTCTTCACATTTGTATACATCTGTATGCATATGCATGCGTATGTGTGTTTGTGTGTGTTGCTTGCAGCGCCATAGTACTGTCATCAAAACAAGCCAAATATCCGGCCATCTGTGCTAAATCGTCCACTTCCAAACAACTGCAGTAAATCATCTGTGCCCAAGTAGCTACGGAAAATTATCTGCGCCCAAGTGGCTGCGGCAATTTGTCTCATTCCAAAATAATGTTAAGCACGAATAATAATTATGATTTCGTTTCTCTCAAATTTCATATCACTTATTCAATTTAATAATATTAATCTAATTTAGAAAATAAGATTTACTAACTTAAAATTCTCATTTGTATATTTGCAATAATTATATAATCAATAAAATAATATTGTTTAATTAATACTCTGATAATGGGGTGTGAATAACTCACTTGAGTTTGGTTTTCACTCTGCAAATTAAAGACTCGAATTGTTGTTTCTCTTTTTTAGTTTTCTTCGTTTTCTTTTGTGAAGCATATTTTATAGTGTCTGGGGAGAGTCATTCTCTATTAGTGCCCCATTATTTAACACACTCACCGGTTCGATTTCCACTCATTTACTTACTCTTTACTCTTTTACTTGTTTCAGTCATTTGACTGCGGCCATGCTGGAGCACCGCCTTTTAGTCGAGCAAATCGACTCCAGGACTTATTCTTTGTAAGCCTAGTACTTATTCTGTCGGTCTCTTTTAGCTCCAGCATGGCCGAAGTCAAATGACTGAAACAAGTAAAAGCATAAAAGAATAAAAGAATGTAAAACACCAACAATATTTATGCCGTCTTCGTCTGTTTTTACGTTCTGAGTTCAAATTCCGCCGAGGTCGACTTTGCTTTTCATCCTTCCGGCGTCGATAAATTAAGAACCAATTACGTACTGGGTCGATGTAATCGACTTAGCCCCTTTGTCTGTCCCTTCTATGTTTAACTCCTTGTGGGCAATACAGAAATAAGAAACGTTAGCACGCCGGGCGAAATGCTTAGTGCTATTTCGTCTGTCTTTACGTTCTGAGTTCAAATTCCAACGAGGTTGACTTTGCCTTTCATCCTCTCGGGGTCGATAAATTAAGAACCAATTGCGTACTGGGATCGATCTAATCGACTGGCCCCCTCCCACAAAAAATTTTCGAACCTTGTGCCTAGAATAGAAAAGAATATTTATGCCGTTTACTCTTTCGGTTGCGTGAGACTTACAACTCTTACTCCGTCACAATCTCACCTCTCACTCTGTCTTTATGCTGTCTGCTTTTACTATCTTATCTCCCTCTCTCATCACAAACTGACTGTTATTTGACAGAACAGAATTTATAAAACAGCAATACGCCGATACAGCATTACGTTGTAGTGACAAAAAAAAAAAACCCAAAAAACAAAAAAAAAACCCCAGAAAAATAATGCAATTCAGAAAAATGTATATTTAATTACGAAGTACCCTGTGTAAGTAATTCACGGTGATTTTAATCTATTTTATTTACAATAATTGCTTATTTCAAGAGAGGTAATATTTGTAATTTTATACAAGAATTGAATTAAAATTTCGATCCTCAGACCACTTCTACCTTCAACCCGTTTTTTTATTCTCTAACCCCCACTTCCAATCTTTCTATTTGAAGCTAAGGCATACACCCATACATACATCGTCGAAGCAAAAATGAGATACTATAACTACTACTACTACTACTAGTTATCACAGTAATAGTAGTAATGGTAGTAGCAGTGGTGGTAGTAGTAGTAGTTAAAATGATAGTCTAGCACTCTGTCTCTTTCTCCCTTCTTCCTGGTCACAACAAAGAATTTACTAAGTAATGGCGATTACATAGTCTATATGTATACATTATCTATATATCACTTTATAAATAGTTTTTTTGTTTGTTTGTTTTTCTTTAAACCGAATACCCCCTTCTAGAAATTATTCAGTTAAAATCGGTTGCTATAGAGATTTCAATTGTTCTAACCTTCAAAGTTTGACTGATAATTTAAAAGTTAAGGAAAATTAAACCAATAAAAATGGCTCTCCCGTATTTTATGAGTGAACGAAATAAAAAAAAAACAAATTCATTAATAATTTTGTCTTTTTAGAGTATTTCTTCTTTCCTTCTCGACTCATCTTTCTACTTGTATTTCTGTTTTCTTTCTCTTCTTTTTTTATTGGAATCTTTCTTAATGAAATTAATTGCATTTATAATCGATTTCCTATATCGCGTGTGTGTATGTGTGTGTATGTGTGTGTATGTGTGTGTATATGTGTGTATGTGTGTGTATGTGTGTGTATGTGTGTGTATGTGTGTGTATATGTGTGTATGTGTGTGTATGTGTGTGTATGTGTGCATTTTCAGTCCAGTGCAAGGTAGGTAGATAATGCGTCTTTGTTTTTCTTTTTCTTTAGTAAAAAAAAAGAAAAAAAAACTGCTATTTATCTTACTTTGTGATCAATGCACTCAGCGACGAAATTACCCAGCGATCAATTTACCAGTCGACGAAATTACCCAGCGATCAATTTACCAGTCGACGAAATTACAGTCGATGTATTAATCGCAATGTAATTACTCGTGGTGAATCTGCTACCATGAACTTCAGCGGATACTTTTCTTACGTTGTATTTGTAAAACAAGTGATTTTTATCAGAGACAAGGTGTTGGAACTAAAACAATTGCATCACGGTAGAGGGATCTATTTTAAAACGGGGGCCACATTTTTCATTAATGTTTTACGTAGTGTTTTTGGTACCGAAAGACTTTCAAACTTCGTATACTTATCAATTTTGTGTTATAGAACAGAAAAATATTTTTGTATTCGAATTTATTTCATGTAAAAAATTGTCTTATTTCGATAATTTCAACCAATCACTGACAAGTATTCAGTTGTTTACATTTACTCCTTTGGCTGATTAAGCGATGTAAAGCGTATTTAATCTCCATACCTTCGTTTTATTTGCTTTTTTCATTTTAAATTTGCTTTAACCCTAACCCTAAGGTTGGGGTTAATTGTTTCAGAATCGTTTGTTTATGTAGTCGGCACTTAATGTATATCGGCTGAATGGACGTCAGTGATTGGTTGAAATTACAGAAATGCGACAACTTT
This sequence comes from Octopus bimaculoides, assembly GCF_001194135.2. Classification (NCBI taxonomy): domain Eukaryota; kingdom Metazoa; phylum Mollusca; class Cephalopoda; order Octopoda; family Octopodidae; genus Octopus; species Octopus bimaculoides. Next base: position 9,009,083 of record NC_068989.1, read on the forward strand.
AACATGGAATAACTTATGGATTTCTTTTTTTTTTTTAAGAAGACTAAGAGAAAAAGATGTTTTATATGACACATTCTACCAGTGTTCCAAGTTTCAAAGTGTTTCGTTAATGAAAAATGTGGCCCCCGTTTTAAAAGAGATCCCGGTAGAGTCATCGTAGACATTAAAGACATACATTCACTGCTGTGATTCACTTTTCAGTAATTATTTCCTGATATTCATAATGATTAACTGAGTCTAACTTATACGGAGATAACTCTTTCTCTTTCTTGCCCAGAACGAATAAGTAAGGCTAATAATTTTTCTCCATACGACAGATGAAATTTTAATTAATTAAATTATTATTATTATTATTATTATTATTATTATTGCAAGAGAGAAACCCGCATATCGAAGGCAAGATGAAAAGCAAATCCTGTTATTTTATATAACGTGAAAAAATATGATGAATAAAGATGAACAAAGATGAAAAATGATGAAAAAGCCTTCTATTTTATGTAACTTGCACTCGTGCAAAGCTCCCCGAACCATTTCTATGGAAGACATTTCGGAGAATAGAAGAAATGTTTGAAAAACAATTGAAGCAGTTGCCTCAACAGTAAACTTTTATCTATATTCTATGAACACACACTAGGCAAACATATTATATTAGCACATATAATCATGTTCAAAAGATCCAATGCTATGACAAGTTACTGAATCAGTCATCATACTGGAGAGTAAACCTCCTGACTCTACTGCTCCTATTCGAAATACGATGCTGTTGTACTCTACATAATACGTACTCTATTATTTTTTCATATACCATGGTTTGCTAATAATTTTAGATCACAAATACACTCTCCACCCTCCTATCTTAACCATGTGGAACATCCAGGACTTGAAAGCTGGGTGGAGAGGCGGTTGTACCAGCAGAGGGGTGGTAGTTTATTTATCAATCCACATCTGGATGAATAACCAGGTTGACCTAGATGGGATTTGAAACTCGGTGTGTAGAGAACCAGAATATATACTACAACAAATTCTATCCGTCACTCAAACGATTCTGTCAGTTGGCCGCCTTGTACAACTATTATTATACTAACACTAAAACTATTATCCGCAACTTCATGAATATCATTATTTCCAGTTCAAAAAGTAAAAAGTAGAAATAATATATAAATAGCAATAAGACTAAAACAAACAAATAAACAAACAAGCAATATTTATATCATGCTTATAGCCTGAAATATCCTTATTTAAAATGTAGTAGTGACTTTATTAAAAACATCTCCAGCCCATAATAAATAGAATTAGATTATACGTCGTTGTGAATATATAAACAACTAAAGATATAGTTTATGTAAAATTTATAAAATAAGATAAATTTGTCTGCCTTGGGAAGAATAAAATTTTATTAACTATTCATTGTCGAAGTAGACCTTCCCTAGAAACCTCGGATCTAATAATTTTTTTCTTTAAAGTTCCACTAGTTGCAGCAGTGCTGGAGCAATGCCATCAAATATTTTAGTCAATCATTTCATGTATATAATTATTTCAGTTTGCCATACATTTCATCGATCTGTCTATCGAAAAGGTAATGTACCGTTTTTGATTTAAAGGGACGCAATTTGAAACATCAGTTTAAACCCATAAAAAATAAAAACCGCCTCGAACACACACAAAGACAAATATATATACCACGGTCTTCTGTACAGTTTCCATCTACTAAAATTCTTCTGCCAAGACATTATCAACCCGAGACCACACTAGATACCACGCAGTAGAATCGAACCTAGAACCACGTGGCTGGAAAACGAAGTTCGTCTCTACAGGGACAAGTTTGTACCAATGAGAATTTTAAAGAAAAACGTAGATGACATCTCTAACTATCAAAGTTCCACACAGACGTTTAAAAGCAACAACAATAACAACATGCATTTATACTTATTTTATCACTGCGTAATACCTCAATTAAGTAATTAATTAATTCACATTGCACTGGTATAGAAATTAAACAGACCACTTTAATATGCCCAAACCTGCGTATACTGACTACAGGAAACGAGAAAACAGTCGCCAATCTAACGAAGGATTAATAGTGAAACTAGTCTGATTAATATCTTTTCTGGCCACACAAAGTTAAAATAAAAATCTTATGCTTTAATCAATGTGAACTATTTTTCACAGAAAGGCCAAAATGTGTATTTATGTATTTACTGAAAATACACGCGCATAAGTTTAATTCACACACGTACGCATGCGTCATGTATATTTTGAAAATCGTCTGCCTGGAAATAGGGTCATTTTAGACATTTAAACATACTTATAGTACCGAATACATCATCATCATATTAATATAATAGTCAAAACAATAGTATAAATATTTATTTTAAAGTAAAGTTGACGTTACCTCGAGACAGTGTGAAATACAGTAATACCTCACTTTACGAGGATCGGGTTTACGAGACACTGGGTTTACGAGTTTTTTGTGTGTTACAAATGCTTTTGTAACACACAAATGCTTTTGTGTGTTACTGAGAGATTAACAGAGAGCGAATAAAAGCTTCTAAGCAAACAACTCTAGACTTCCTTTTGTAAAAAAGCTATCTACAAGTCCGTCTACGAGTGCTTGTGAATCGGCGATCACGTCTACAAGTGATGGTGTGCGCGAGTCTAATGCGAATCAAAGTGATTCAGAAAACGATTATAATAATAATATTCTCCGCGAATAAATTAACTCGTATATCGACGTATTACTGTATATAATATAATAGAGAATAAAAGACCGATGCTTCCAAACAGTTTCGTTAGTATGTTTGCTATTAGCTAAATGCTTGTTGGTTGGTATGGATTATAGGGATTGGCCAAATATAAATACAAATCCCTATTCGAGGAGAAATAAACACATAGACATAGATGTACATAGGCACATTCATACGACCATTCATACATACACAGAGAAGACGGTGAGCTGGCAGAATCGCTAGCATGCCGGGCAAAATACTTAAGCTGTATTTCACCTGGCTTTACGTTCTGAGTTCAAATAACGCCAGGGTCGACTTTGCCCTTTATCCTTTCGGAGTCGATAAATTAAATACCAGTGAAACACTGGCGTCGATGTAATCGACTAGTCCTACCCCTCCAAAATTTCAGGCCTTGTGCCGATATTCGAAAGGATTCATACATACACAGATTATGTGAAACGATTTCTGATTTTGTAGCTTATTGGATAATACAATAATAATACATGGGTAAGGATTGAATAAGACTAAACCAATATAACTCCCACCATACCAACACTCCGAGCCGAAGACTAGTACTGGGGCCGCACAGAAAGAATAAATTTTAAAATTTTATGACTGTTTCATTGAATATCGCAGTCAAAATCACTGTCTATAATATTCTTTTTGAAGAATAATAAATGTGTACTCTACAAAAGTATTCAGTAACCCATCAGATTAATGTAAAATTGTTTTTATTATAACTGAACATATAACCAACCGAAATTGCAAAGATAATCTGAAACTCGACTGAGGAAAGAAAAATCCGAATGACCCGTCCTTGTTTTCTTTGTGTCGTCTATCTGGATGTTCTGTTGTCTCCTTTGTTGTATCACCTAACTGTCTGGATGTTTTGCGTCCTTCTCCCACTTTGTAT
>NC_068989.1:9013178-9015714 GCF_001194135.2 Octopus bimaculoides
GTGTGTGTGTGTATATATAATTTTTCTCGTCTGGCCGTAAAGCCTTTTCTGTTTGTTTTCCTGTCTTGTTTTTTGTCCGCCACTACATTCCTCCATGACAAGATTTAATTTGTGTATACAAATTTAATAGGCGGTCCATGGGAAGAGCCGTTTTAACGATGCGTCCTGCCCAGCTCTTCGAAACGCCGGTATTAAAACGGGGGCAGCTGATGAAGTAGAATGTTCTCTATGTGGCTTGTGTGTTTTCTCGTCTACGTTTTGTTTGCAATGTCCTGTACCCAGATATGCACCTATATATACAGGTGGATGTCGGTACGCACATACCTGTACGTATATATGCATATACTCATTTACTATTTGTTTTTATATATAAATATATATTGTATTCGATTATTTTTAGACGTTATACACACACATATACATGCGTACATATATCATGTTAAAAAAAATAATCGAATGCGACAAGTGTGTGTGTGTGTGTGTGTGTGTGTGTGTGTGTCCCCTCTGAGAGTTCATTTTAAACATCGTTTATTCTTCAGTTATAGCATGACTTGTTTCTGCAGCTTGTAGTTCTCGTTATTCTTATAAATAAATTCGACCTATCTATCTATCTATCTATCTATCTATCTATCTATCTATCTATCTATCTATCTATCTATCTATCTATCTATCTATCGATCGATCTATCTATCGATCTATCTATCTATCTATCTATCTATCTATCTATCTATCTATCTATCTATCTATCTATCTGTCTGTCTGTCTGTCTGTCTGTCTATCTTTCTGTCTGTCTGTTTATCTGTTTCTCTGTTTGTTTGTGTATCTATCTATCTATCTATCTATCTATCTATCTATCTATCTATCTATCTATTTGTCTGTCTGTCTCTATCTATCTGTCTGTCTGTCTGTCTGTCTATCTATCTATCTATCTGTATTCATACACACACACACACACACATACACACGCACACACTGTTTAAGCATATGTATATAAATGTAGGTATGTGTGTTTGTATATATGTGCATTTTTGTCTGTGTGTATGTGAATGTGTATGTGTGTGTGTGTGCGTGTCTGCCTGTGTGTTGCGATATGTTTGCTTTCTCACCTTAATTACTTCATTTGTGTTGGAAGTAAATAGCTCTCTATATTTTTTTCAAACCAAATTTGTAAGGAAATTGGTGAAGGAAACTTTTTCCTTTTTTGTTTTTGCCATTTTATTTCCGGACAAAAGAAATAAATTGTATGACGCACGTGTTAGAATTAGAACGGTGTTTGGCAGCGAAACCCGGTATAAAAATAAAAAGAGACAGCGAGAGGACAGGAAAGAGTGGCGTATGAGATGTTTGATGCGTAGTGTAAACAGGAAAGACTTGGTGAATACACAGAACTCGTATGACAGAGGTTACTCACTGGTTGACCCCGGGTTATAGAAGAAGACAAAGTGCAATGGTGAAGTTATATGGTTGCAAAGCAAACGTCCTAACCACACAGCCGTGTCCATAAATAATACTTTCTGCTATTGGCACAAGGCCTGGAATTTGGGGTGGAGTGAGCTGGGGAAGAGGGGGAGCTAGTCGATTACATCGACCCCAGTGTTTAATTGGTACTTATTTCATCGACCCCGAAAGGATGAAAGGCAAAGTCGACCTCGGCGGAATTTGAACTCAGAATGTAAAGACGGACGAAATACCCCTAAGCATTTTGTTTTGGTATAAAAGATGGGCTACAGCAAATATTCTGCTCAATACCACAGATTTGCTTGTCAGTTGTTTGACCATAACCAGTTGAGCATGTGCATCAGTGGCTGACGATATGTGCATTTCTGAACACGAGCAGAATTATTGGGGGAGCATCATAGTCATGTGTTGAGTGGAATTTTTTTTTGAGTTTGAATAATTCACTTCTGGAAAGTTCGGTATTTCATTCGACATCCTTAAACAACCCTTATTCAGGGATCATTCGTAAGGGCTGAGCTACTCGACCTGAAGAAAATTCTAACTGGACCCCACCTGTTGTTATTTGTTCGTTCGAAGCCATAACTCTCCGCAAATTTTATATTTTTAAAATTTCTGGAGGCTGCTGTCTTATGAAGTTTTCCTGTCTTCACGTTGAAATCACGAAATAGGAAGTAACAAACAATCGACAACTGCGGAGAAGTTAGACTTCTTTTGGTATTTTGTCCCGTACTTGTCTCTCGTTATGTGTTTACGAATTTTTCACTCGTTGGTGATGTCCTGTACTTATTGTATATTTTTGGTATTTTGTTCTCTACTTATCTCTCGTGTGTCCTGTACTTAATGTGTGTATATATATATATAATTTAGAGAAAAAAACCACAATTATTGAATTCATCCATGAAAATCCACCGTCGCATAGAAAAATTTAATAAGTAAATACGCTAAAAAGACCTATAATAAAAATACAATGTAATAAATATTAAAATAATAAAACAATAAAAATTAAAATAATAAAATAATAAATTATATATTTATATATTATATACTGTGAAATTTAATATAATTTTAATTTTGATAA
>NC_068989.1:9021976-9025626 GCF_001194135.2 Octopus bimaculoides
GTGGTAGCAGTAGTGGTGGTGGTAGTGGTGTTGGAGTTGGTTGTGGTGGTGGTGGTGGTGGTGGTAGCAGTAGTGGTGGTGGTTTTGTGTGGTGGTGAAGACGGTTGTATTTTAAACGTAAAGGAAGACACTAACCATTCGCCATTCTCTGAGTAGAGCAAAATGGTTGGATTGGCAGAATCTGGCACTGAGGTGGTGGAGGGCGGTAGAGGTGGAAGATGACCATTGTCTTTTTTTCTGTATTGACGGGAGTCATGGTGATGATGGTTGTGGCGATGGCGTGGGTGGTGGTGGTGGTGGTGATGGTCGTAGTAGTGGTAAGGTAGTGATGCTGATGATGATGCTGATGATGGTGATGATGAGGATGATGATGGAATATGTCGTACTTCTGAGAATGTTGGTTTTGGTTGGTTTTGGCAGTAACAATTTCAGTATTGATGGTGGTGGTGGTGTTGGTGGTGGTACTGGTGGTAGTAGTGGTGGTGGTGGTGTTGGTTATGATTGTCGTGGGGGGTGGGGGTGGAGGCGGCGGTAGTGCAGCTTGTGTTGATGTTGGCAAAAAGTAGAAGAATGCAATGTATATAGCTTTGTTGATGGCATTTGTAAAATGGCGAATGTAACGTTTGTCTTGTGGTTATTCAGCTTCGAGTAAATCCGGAATGAAAGATTTGGGCGGGGGGGCGAAATTGTTTGGACGCAGACGATTTCACACGGCTGACTGGACATTCAACCTTGTTTTGGCGACGAAACATTTTGGCGCTGGAGGCAAACGCATACATCCCCCCCCCGTCACACCTTACACGCACTTATACATACACACACACGCATGCACATGCATACAAGCATACACACACGCACACTCATACACACATATACAAACGCTCAAACACACACGCACGCACACACACATGCACACATACACGCACGCGTACACGCACACACGAGTACACATATTCACACACAGGCACACGTATATACACACGCACACGTTTACATTAATACGCGCGCGCGCGCACATGCACACATACAGGCACGTACACACGCGCAAAAAAATATACATGCAGAAAGAGTAAGAGGAAAAGAGAGAGAGGGAGAAGGAGGGAGGGAGGGTAAGAGAAGGGGAGAGAAGAAAAATTGGAGAGAAAGAGAGGAAAGAGAAAGAGAAAATGAGATAGACATTATATATTCAGTACATACAAACATTCTAAATGATTGATACGACAGATAGAATGTACTGGAAGATGCACACACACACACACACACACAGAGGTAAGAAGGAGGAAGAAAGTGAGAGAGCGCGAGAGAGAGAGAGAGAGAGAGAGTGAGAGAGAGAGAGAGAGAGAGGGAGAGAGAGATAGAGAGAGAGAGTGTGTGTGTGTGTCAGAGAGTGAGGGAGAAAACGTAGGAAACATTAAAATGCTTGATGTCAAATAAGTCAGCATTGAACCAGCGGTGCCAAGTAGGCGGCGCCAAAGCGGATGCACCAAAGCGGCTGCGCCAACATATCTCATACCCAAGTCAACGCTTATTAAGCATTTTCATTTATTGAACTGCGGCCATGCTAGGGCACCTTGAATCGTTTAGTGCTTACAGCTGGTACTTATTCTGCCGCTTCCCTTTTACTACATCGCTAAGTTACTTGGACGTAATCAAACCAACACCAGCTGTCAGGCGGTGACTGAGAGCTAACACACTACAGAGTCACCCATAGATACATACGACAGACTCCTATTAGTTACTGTCTACCACATTTACTCACTAGGAATTGGTCAGTCCCCGGGCTGTACTAGAAGACACTTGCCCAAGATGCTGTTTACTGACTCGGAACATAAGACTGTATGGTTTCGAAGCAAGCTTCTTAACCACACAACCACGCATGCACCAATATGTGTGTGTGTGTGTGTGTGTGTGTGTGTGTGTACATTCACTTACTCTAAACAAAATTAAAGAGGGCACGTGGTGTTCCCTTAAATAATAAATTTTACAAACCACATAATATATATAAGCACAAACAAACGGAAAAATTACGCAAAAAGTCGCTAAATTCTCATCAGTTATCGTCCAAAGGATCTACGCAATTTCGCACCTAGGTGCGAAATTGCGTAGATCCTTTGGACGATAACTGATTAAGATTTGTCGACCTTATATAAAGACGAGTTGCAGGATTCGTTAGAATCTAGGTATATCAACATGTAGGGCGCCAGGATTGGTTGTTGAACATACAACCAATTGAAGCGACTCACTGTTGTCATTTGTTGGTAGTACACTATAAGTATGTATATATACACTCATACACATCTACACACACACACACACACACACACACACACATACATATATGCATGTATGTATGTAGTTACGTATATCGAGGTTACAATTATGTGGTTCTGAGTTCGAATCCCAGACCGGGCTGTGTGTTGTGTTCTTGAGCAAGACACTTTATTTCACGTTGCTCCAGTTCACTCAGCTGTATAAAATAAGTTGCCAGGTCACTGGTGCCAAGCTGTATCGGCCCCTTTGCCTTTCTCTTGGATGTTATCACTGATGTTATCCAGTGGCGTGGACGGATGCGTGGCGTTCGGTACACATATATAGGTGTATACATACAAATAGGTACCCAATGCAATATGAACTATAGATCCGACACAGGGATGGTTCCAAGTGTAGCATACATATAAAGAAGAACACAAATGGGGTTCATGATTACACTTCCAATCAGTTAATATCAAAAGCCACGGGAGCCACTGCCTGGTATTGCATCAGGGTAATTATCGTTACTGTCCCCTATCCCCAAATTTCAGGCCTTGTGCTTTTAGAAGAAATTATTATTATTATTATTATTATTGTTGTTGTTGTTTTTTAAAAACAGTTTTCTATTAGAGGCCCGCGAAACTTTAAGTCGCCTAGAGCCGAATCAAGCTGTTTTTAAATAATAATATATGTAACTCCTACTAAATATGTTGAGTGCCCTTTTCCTCTCATTTGTCCACTTACACGTATATGTGTGTGCGCGCGTGTGTGTGTGTGTGTGTGTATGTACACACACACACACATGTATACAGGAGGTAGGTTGGATTTAGATTTTAATCTACCTACATAATACACACACATACAAACACACACACATGCACACAACTATATATTGAGAGAGAGAGAGAGAGAGAGAGAGAGAAATATATCATTCTGTGGTTGCAAGTATATTTAGCTGTTGTTGTTGTATTTTATTGCGATGACTACTTCATACCGACTCCAGTCAAAGAATCAAATCGTGAGACGACGCCCAATTTCAGACAGAACGTAATTTCCCATTTGAGTCATAACATAAGTTGCTGTGTGTGTGTGTGTGTGTGTGTGTGTGTGTGTGTGATATGTCTGTATATACATATATAAATATATATTATTATAGACACACACACACACACACACACACACACACACATATCTATATATACCAGAATAAGCTCACAAATGTAAAACAAGGTGAGGAAAAATAGTACTCGAATACCGGAGGTAGAGTAATATGCTTTATTATTAAAGCTGCAAAAACAAAACTATCACAAAAAACTGCTACTCAGAGTTCTCTGAGTAGCAGTTTTTAAAAATATTTTTATGTTTTTGGAGCTTTAATAATATAGTATATGTATATATAT
>NC_068989.1:9026660-9028147 GCF_001194135.2 Octopus bimaculoides
CTCTCTCTCTCTCTCTCTCTCTCTCTCTCTCTCTCTCTCTCTCTCTCTCTCTCTCTCTATGTGTGTGTGTGTGTGTGAGTAGAGTGTGTGAGTTTGTGTGTGTGACCGCATGTGAGCATGCGTGTCAGCATTTGACAGTTATTTGAGGTTTCACGAAGCAAAGCTTCTCATATTGTTTCGATTTGAAATCCCAGACTTAGACTGAGCTTCGAAATTACAATGTCTCTGTTTGAAGAATAAATGATTAACTCTTATTTTCACATCTAGATCTCTTTATTCATATTATTTTGGTTTATATATGTGTATGTGTGTGTGCGCGCGCGCGCCCGAAACTATGCGTATATCTGCTAATACATATATAAAAACTGTGAATGTGTGCACATATACGCGTGTGTGCACGCGTATATGTCTATATGCGTGTGAATTCGAATACACACACACACATATGCACACATACACATACATTCACCTGTTCATATAATCATCGGTCGTCATAGTGACGCGGATAAAGTTGTATATTGGCTGATAAAACTCAGCTATAACACTGGAAATATATTAACTCATATAATTATATAGAACTCTAATCTTTACCATAAAACCTCTTTTAATAGTTCAGTCGTGTCCTGTGTTTTGAGAACCATAGATAACTGCGGTTTATTAACCCTATCACTGACGATGTGCAGTGAGTATGTCTAATACGTTTAACTCTCGACTGTCCCAGTCCACTAAGATGTAATTAGCTACAACCGAGTTGTATGGCTCGCTTTTGTGAGCAGCAACAATACCGTTAAACCGATAAATGGCTCTGTTAGTTGCTTTAACGAATCCATCGTCTTTCTATGAGTGCAGCTTAACTATGTATCGAGTCCCGCTATCGTTCTTCTCCCCTTCCCTCTCTCCACGCCTTTCCCTCTATTTATATGTGTGACATTCTAGTCTTGTTTGCATGTATGTATGTGCATTGTCTCCCCACATTTTCTCTCTCTCTCTCTATATATATATATATTTCTACGAGCATGCACGCGCGTACGCGAGTGTTTGCTTGCAGTGCTAAAAGGTACTGTCGTCCAAAACATGCAGAACGTCCAGTCAGCCGCACCAAGTCGCCAGCGCCGAAACAGCCGCGCCCATTCGACTCATTCCGGGTTGATTCGAAGTTAAATGACAATACAAACGCTACATTCGCCCTTACTGATGCCACCACCAAATTCTTGCTGCATTCTATTCTACCAACACCAGGAGCATGACAATTATAATCATCATCATCACTCTTTCCACAATCACTTCATCACTACCACCACCACCACCACCACCACCACCACCACCACTAGTACCAACTCTATCAATCCCAAAACCACAACTAACACGTCCCCGACCACCACATCACCCAGCATAATCACAATCACCTTCACCGCCGCTGCCACCACCGCCACCACCAACAACTGGGAGGGAGTCTGAAAAGTTGTTGACTTTAAGAATAACGCGAA
>NC_068989.1:9028476-9029230 GCF_001194135.2 Octopus bimaculoides
GGGGGGGGTGTTAGTATGTAAAGGGCCCATCCCCTCAAGTTTGAGAATTTTTTATTCACTCCTGGAAGTATGCATTAATTATTTCAGCCCGGCTGTGTTTGTAGACAGTTGAAAAGAAGAATACTTTTAACAAAAACAAAAAAGAAAAAAGAAAATTACATGATAGCATTGTAGTTGCAGGTGGGCCCCCTTAGTCTCATGGCAACCAATATTTTTAGCCCCAGTACGCCACTCTTTATAACCATAGAATATCCTCATTTAACCATATGATAAGTATTTTCTTCAAACAGTATTCAGGTCGTCTTTATTATTATTATTATATTTTCCTCAACTCCTAATCTCATTATCCACAATACAATGTTAGGTTGAGTTTATTCAGAGCATGCTACCAATACATTTCTATAGCTTCTCAGTTTATATGAAATGTTATGCACTATTGATTCACACAATACATTTTAGAAATATTTTATTTGATAAAACACTTTCAAATGTACATTATTGTGATAGTTCAGAACAAAACCTAATTTTCAACAGACGTTCGTTACGCCTCTGGCTATATAAAAGACGTGCTAGTTGAGGTTTATAACACGAAATACCGTATTTTTCGGTACAAAAAGCACACTTTTCTTCCAAATAGTTTCCCGCAAAAGTCACCCTGCGCCTTACCTGCTGAAAGTCAGGTTTTGGCTTAGATTTGGTTGGTGTTTTAACGATGAACAATACTGTATATATATATATATATATATATATATAT
>NC_068989.1:9029363-9030823 GCF_001194135.2 Octopus bimaculoides
GTGTTAAAACGGGGGTAGCTGATGAAGAAGAATGTTCTCTATGTGGCTTGTGTGTTTTCTCGTCTACGTTTTGTTTGCAATGTCCTGTACCCAGATATGCACCTATACATACAAGTAGATGTCGGTATGCACATACCTGTACGTATATATGCATATACTCATTTACTATTTGTTTATATATATATATATATATATATATATATATACATATACACAGAGAGGTGGAGAGAAACACAGTCTCGAATGGTACATCTTTGAACATTGGTCTGCTCAAACAGGATTGATCTGACGCTAAGACCAACATCATCACCACCACGAGCAACAATAACGCAAGCAGTCGACTATGCAGGAGAGATGGTGGATGGGAACGACGTAAATAACACTCTCTCGAAGTCGGATCAGCCATTAATCAAAATAATTCTATTTGCAGGGTACCAAGGGAATAGAAATCACTGAGTGATTTTACATAGAGCAAATATAAAATTATAATAGTTTTAAAAGTTAATTTTAAAAAGTATTGAAAATTAACTTTTTTTGTGTGTGCTGCTCTTGTTATCTCTCTCTATAAAAGGCCAAGTCACGTGCTATTTTTTTGTCTGCTAACGAGACTGTATGAAAGCAGCAGACGATCAAGCGGTAGAGAGTGGGCGAGTGACAGAAGGAGAATTAAAAAGCGAGTGAATTTGTATTAAGAAATATTACGCTGCTCGGAGAGGCAGACTAACAAATGAAAAAGAAACAGAGTGGAACTCGACAAAGGATCGCATTTCGAAACAATTAACCGGGTGTAAAAGACTGTAGAGTCACGTAGGTGTAGTGTAGAGTCCAGTAAACTAATCGACCGGGCGCTTTTCTTGAAATTACAGGTTATGAAAATCAGAGAAAACTCGAAGAAGTCAGCGCTTTTAGGATATATAATGGGATTAAGGGATTATCACAGTGAATATTTTTATACAAAATTTGCGTAATTTAAAACATATTCAAATAAATTACGTTCCGTCATGTGTGAGCATTTAAAAAAAGGGAGGTCATTTACAATGGGTGTCTTTCGACTAAGGACGAATTAAATTAAGCTGGCGTGTGTGGAAGTAAAGCCTTACGGCAGGGACATAAGATTTGACAGGCACAGGGTGAAATGCAGATATTGCGCGAATAGTAGTCGAACCGAGAAAGAAAGGTCAGGCTTGGCCGAACACCGGTCACGTGGGGGGAGAGAAGAGAGAGAAGTAGGGGCAGAGGAATAGAAGAATTAAGGAAGGGCGAGAAAAAATGAAAGAGACAGAGTGAAGTAAAAGAGGAGGGAAGGTGAGCATGAAGAGAAAGCCAGGAAATGTGAGAGAGGGGGAACGAAAGAACGAAGAGTGGAATGAATGAAGTAAGTGTGAAGGGGCTGATATGTAAGTATATATATATATATACATGCATAATACATACGTATACGTACATACATACATACTACC
>NC_068989.1:9030968-9050359 GCF_001194135.2 Octopus bimaculoides
TGTGACGTACTTAAGATTTCATGATGGCCACAGTCCAGCTCTGCCCTCGGCAGAATTGTATTAAAATCAAACAATGAGACTACCCCTACCTTACCTTAACTAATCACAAACCAACTCCTCTCTTAAAATTTCAGTTCCATTTCGCTTGATTAAGGAATTAGATTGCATTTTTGTGTTTGTTTGAATATTTGTTGTTGTTATTTTTTTTTTTTCAAGTTGTTCAAGCAAAAACTCATTATGTAGATGGGTTGTCGGCGTGCAGGGCGTGGATGGTGGGGAAGGGTGAATGCTGTTGTTGTTGTTTTAATTAAATCTACGCCTGCGCGTCATTGTTTAAGACACGTAGTTGTAATTATAAGCATAGTTATTGTTTATACCATTAACGTAAGCCTGTCTATATTATCTGTACGCGCGCGCGTGTGCGTGCGTGCGTGTGTGTGTGCGTGCGTGCGTGTGAACGTGCGTGTACTTACAGATGTATGTTTGTGTGTGTACGCGCGTATGTGTGTGTGTGTGTGTACACATATATACATACATATACACACGCACAATAAACACATATATATATACATTCTGAAAAATATAGACACATACATATACATATTCATACACACACACACAAACATATATATATATATATATATATATATGTGTGTGTGTGTGTGTGTGTGTGTGTCCATATATACATGTATGTATATATATATATATATATATATATATATATATATATATATATATATATATATATATATATATATATATATATATATATATATGCACACACATGGACATATACCCAATATCGGCAATGGGATAATAACGTATACAACCATATTTGCGTGTCTACATATATCTGCATAGATTCACAGCATCCAGTATGTGAATCTTGCGTGTGTGCCTGTGTGTGTGTGTATGCACACACATACACACACCCAAACACATTTCTACATCACATCTCTACATACGTACACAGTACCACATGAGCTACATACGCAAAGACTATATCGCTACATTTCCAATATCTTTCATTGAAGTCTTAATCCCAAGATGCAGACAGGAAGCTATTATAACTTCTTTTGAACTACAATGAATCTAGTTAAATTTCCACTGTTGCTATGGACACCAGTATCGTCTAGAAGGGGTAACATGCACCGCAGTGTAGGAAAATATATTCCCAGCGTGCCAAAACTATGACCCGGTTTCGATAACTGCTCTAGGCTTGTGTGTTGTTGAGTCGTGATAATAGCTGCTGGGTTGAGCTCCCTATTCCACCCCCTGGCAAGATGTAATCAAGTAGGTCGAGATTTTAATCTTATTTTTTCTTCACCACCCCCTTTTTAAAAATTATTATCAGTAGTCATTGGACTGCGGCTATGCTGGGGCACCAACTTGAAGGATTTTAGTGAAATAAATCGGCCTTAAAAAAAAAAAATCGAATTTTTTTCCCTAAAATTAGGTATTTATTCTGTTGGTTTATTTTGCCGAACTGTTTTTGTCTGCTAGAAATTGCAGCCAAAGACCGCCTTTAAAGGATGCATTAGAGAAAGAACGCTTTTGTTTAGGGATGAAATGAGTTACACATCAAAAGCAATCTCTCTACCAGAAATAAAGAGGCAAATCCGCGTAGAGGCTTATGCTTTGATTCAAACGAGGATTTTCGCTGCTATTTCTCGCTGTTCAAAGAACCGTGTAGATGCTTCTGCTTTGGTTGGTGTACCACTAAAGAATTTATCTTCCCGTATCATATTTAGAGCAAGTCAGCTTAGTGCCTGACATCCATCTTTCACCAAGTTGAACTCTAAACAGCCAGACTTACTCTATTTCTTATCATTTAGGAGATTCGGGTCAGAGACTCTTAACCTCTTGTACCTCGATGTCTCCTTTCATCGAATGGCGTTTAAAAAACACACACAAAATCAGATTATTTTAATCAGACACTCATTTAGGCGAAGGCGTGACTGCGTGGTAAATACTTTGCTTACCAACCACATGGTTCCGGTTTCAGTCCCACTGCGTGGTACCATGGGAAAGCGTTTTATACTATAGCTTCCTTTCAAATCTTACGTTTTGTTACCCAGCATCTCAAAGTTTAATGGAGATTCATTCATATTTCCAATATGAGACGATGGAAACCGATACCGTTTTCTCAGTTGGATAACGAACTGGTGAAAACTGGTTTCTTTGTGATCGAAATTTCCCTGAAGTTTTGGGGCGATTTTTGTTTTCTCCTTTATTACCAGATTTTTTCTGCTCACAAAACGATTGCACAAGCCCACTGTTGCTTTAAAATCTTTACTTTCTTCTTTATATATTCTAGCCCATTTTAGAGCATTAGATCTTATTCTAATTCGTGTTACAATGTAGCCATCTTGTCTCTGCTATTATGCAAAAGTGTCGTAAGTCCAAAACGTTGCTTTTTCAGAAAACGAAAAAATAGTTTCACCATTCCATAGCAAAACCGCAGTATTACATTTTGACAATTTTTTTTTGATACCTTAGCATCTGAAGCAGCTGGAGATACGACAGTCTGACCAAGAGAACCAGCTATTGGAAGCAAAAATGAATATTGAAAAAAACGCACTTGGGTCAAATTTGGACATACGACAGTTTAACATAATAGCAACGAGATATATATATATATATATATATATATATATATATATGTATATATATATATGAAGTCTATGAGGATTACTTAATAAAGGTTTTGAAGTGTTAAGGTGATTTTTCGAAAAGAGTTTTTAAAAAATGCTACTAAACTTTTTGAGAAGTTTTTTTCTAGTGTGTGAGCGCTTTCGTTAAACCTTTTCAAACACACGAGTTCGGATGGATGAATGTGTATTTATGTTTTGACAGAATTTGATTGCAGAATGTGAAGACGGATGTAATACCTATTTCGTTATTGCCCACAAGGGGCTAAACATAGAGGGAACAAACAAGAACAGACGAACGGATTAAGTCGATTACATCGACCCCAGTGCGTAACTGGTACTTAATTTATCGACTCCGAAAGGATGAAAGGCAAAGTCGACCTCGGCGGAATTTGAACTCAGAACGTAACGGCAGACGAAATACCGCTAAGCATTTCGCCCGGCGTGCTAACGTTTCTGCCAGCTCGCCGCCTTAACGATTCTTTTTTACTCTAGGAACAAGGCCCGAAATTTTGGGGGCGGCCGCCGGTCGATTAGATCGACTCCAGTATGCAACTGGTACTCAAATTATCGACTCCGAAAGGATGAAAGGCAAAGTCAACCTCGGCGGAATTTGAACTCAGAACGTAAAGACAGACGATGCATAGCGATATCGCTATGCACTTCGCCCGGCGTGCTAACGATTTCAGCAGCTCACCGCCTTCGGCGAGGGCTTTAATATTGGAATAGTATTTAGATTTATTATCGCAAGTGCACGTAAACGAACAATAAGAAAAAAAAATACAGAGCAAAGAACAACATTACAATTTAAATTTAAAATAAAATACTATTAACTTTATTACCGGTGTTAAAGAACCTAACACTGATATCAATATTTGTTACCTTCAAGAAAAAAAGAAAACGCATTATGTAGAAATAATTTAAGATATTCAACAAGCCATTACATTCCCGGAGCATTATTCAATAATTGAAAAATAACTAATGGCTACATTGTACTCGATGAAATTTAAAGATATCGAGCTCCGTATTTCACAGAGTATCAAGTCGCCTCTTTTATAAATTTGCAAGATATTCGGTTATTTAGATAACAGTTATACATATTATATTAAACCCTTTCTCAACCAGGTATGAGGGGAGAACATGCTAACAACAGCAATTTTGCTTCTTTCCCAAAGACAGGGATATTTTGCTGCTTAAATCACGATTCTTAATTTTTGATACAGTTCTTTATTTAAGAGATGAGGGACTGTGTACATTATTTACGTTATTTACATTATTTACATTTGACGGAAACAAGATGAGGACAAATATCCGTCAAATGTAAATAATGTAAATAATGTGCTTAATTTTTGACTTGTTAATTTGCGGATACAAAAAGTAGAAGTAGAAAAAGAAACTCCAGTATTAGAAGACAGGGAATGGGAAATAGTCGGGAAAAGAAAAGAAAGAAAAAGTAAGAAAGTACTTGTGAACCCCAACCCACCCTGTGCCCACCAGCTCCCTTTTCCCCACACCCTCCCCATGCAGACACCAAACCTACCCATTCCCCTCCTGCAACAAAACAGAAAAGAAATGCAAGCACACATGATGTAGATATGGTTCCTCCTCCCCTTGTTTGTTTTGCTTGCGTTCTGTATGCGGAAGCGGAGGATGACATTGTAAACCGGGTGAGCGAGTGGAAGGATGCGGTTGAAGGGGAATTCTGGGGTGAAGAGGGTGAGACTATGATATGCCAATTGTTAAATAAGGCACAAATGGAAATAGTTAAAAAGAATCATAAAGGTATTGAGTTGTGGAAGGTGATCGGCGATAGAGAGAAATTGCCAAAACAGACTTGTTGTACCGAACTAAAAAAAGACTATGGTATTGAACTGGTGGATTTTAGATGTATATACTTGAGCGGTAAAACGGTTTCAATGTAACCACTCGACTTCGGGGGTCGAGTGGGCATTCCGCCACATCATATCATCTTTTTCATGATTCATTCGTTTCTTTTAATTTTGCGTCTTTCTTTATGCCCCCCCCCCGTTTTATACTTTTAGTTCCCCGATATTGTGTTTGTACCGTCTATGTTGGCCCCCTGGTGGGTAATAAAGAAATCGGTATTTCATCTGCCGCTACGTTCTGAGTTCAAATTCCGCCGAGGTCGACTTTACTTTTCATTCTTTCGGGGTCGACAAATTAAGTACCAGTTACGCACTGGAGTCTATGTAATCTACTTAATCCCTTTGTCTGTCCTTGTTTGTCTCCTCTATGTTTAGCCCCTTGTGGGCAATAAAGAACTAAGAAACAGCACACCGAGCGAAATGCTTAGCAGTATTTCGTCTGTCTTTACGTTCTGAGTTCAGATTCGACTTTGCCTTTCATTCTTTCGGGGTCGATAAGTTAAGTACCAGTTGCTTACTGGGTCGATCTAAGTCGACTGGTCCCCTCACCCTGCCAAAAAAATTTCGAGTCTTGTGCCTAGGGTAGGAAAGAACATTTCTACATAAAGAAGGGCAATTTCAAATTTGAGGATCATCAATTATTATGAAAGTCTACTCTTAAAGTGACTGACTGCATTTGACTCAATAATCATCTTTGATCTGGGGGCTGTTTGAGCGTAAATTAATACCAATTTGAATTGATCTTGCTTGAATAGGTTCACTATCTTACTAGTTCGTTGAATAATTTCTTAGAAAATTATGTGCGCGTGCGTGTTTGTGAGTGTATGTGTGTTTTATTCTTTTACTTCTTTAGACGTTTCAGTCATTTGACTGCGGCCATATATATATATATTTATATATATATATATATGTGTGTGTGTGTGTGTGTGTGTGTGTGTGTGTGTGTGTGTGTGTGTGTGTGTGTGTGTGTGTGTGTGTGTGTGTGTGTGTGTGTGTGTGTGTGTGTGTGTGTGTGTGTGTGTGTGTGTGTTTGTGTGTGTGTGTGTGTATGCACACAACGGGCTTCTTTCAGTTTCCGTCTACCAAATCCACTCACAAGGCTTTGGTCGGCCTGAGGCTATAGTAAAAATCACTGGCTCAAGGCGCCACGCAGTGGGCCTGAACCTAGAACCATGTGGTTGGTTAGTCCCACTGTATAGCACCTTAGCCGAGTGTCCTCTACTATGGTTCCGGCCTGACCAACGTCTTGTGAGTTAATTTCGTTGACGGAAATTGTGTGGAAACCCAGGATATGTGTGTGTATATATATATGTGTGTGTCTTTGTGTCTGTGTTCGTTCCCCATTGCTCGACAACCTATGTTGGTTTATTTATTCCCCGCTCCGTAACAGTTCGGCAAAAGAGACCAATAAAATAAGTACTACGTTTAAAAAAAAAAAATTAAGTACTGGAATCAATTCATTCGATAAAAAAAATTCCTCCGTGCGGTGCCCCAGCATGGGCACAGTCCAATGACTGACAGAAAAGAGTGAAAGAGAAAAGGTGGGAGAGACTCCCAATTCGAGCATCTGCATTGCATTCGGTCTGAATGCCTGTAACATGGTGAAGTCATCTAAAGACACGAAGGGAATATGTGTTGGTGCTTAACCGAACGCTGTGTAAGACCTATCAGATTAATACCTTTCAATTTCAAAGGTAAAAAAATCAGTTTGTAGATATATGCAAAATAACTGTTGAGGGTTGTGTCCAATAGATGCTATTTTTTAATTACATTTTTTACGCAGCTAAACAAATCTTCACATTTATCAATACCATTTGTATTGAGCTTACGTTGTATTTAATTTTTAGAGTATGCTTTCTCAAATTTGAATCTGTTTACGACCATGTACACACTCATGTTTCATGTCGTATTTACTAACTCGCAAAGATGCACAGATTAGAACGTGAAGACGGCGAGCATGAAAAGTAGAGAAGCACTCTGAGTTGTTGGACAATGAGGTCACTAAATCAGACCCTTTGATTTGAAACTGAAACGCAGACATCTTAAGTCGAAATCTAAAATTTAAAAAAAAAAAAAAAAAAAAAGAAATCCATTGTTATTATTAAATTGTAACAAAACTGCTGCACGTATTCTAAGATTTTCTCAAGCTCTCACGCACACAAACATATAAATATAGGCAGTAAGCCATGTCCTATCTTTAAACATCGCACAGAACTGAAGACAGATAACAATAGTCTGAAACGCTTAACACTCTCTATCCAACCACTTCACTGCAGACGTCGAAGATTCGAGACATCGAAGCAAAGCTAGTCTTTTGTGAATGCTAGCATAATATTGAAATTGTCACAATGAAATCGGTTAATATAAATACTAAAGATTGCACGAAGGTTATTGTGTACGCGTTCGATAAAGTTTGTTTTGAAACTATGGTATTCCCTCACACGGTCGGTCATGAGTGCATGGCTTTTGCTATCCACCAACTTGGATTAACAGACGCAAGATATTTCGGTTTCCGTCATGTCACTAGTGACTTGAGAGTTGAATGGATTGATTTGAATAAACGTTTGGGAAAGCAACTCGACAAAGATTGTAAGCAACATTGTTTTTATTTTGGAGTGATGTACTATATATCGCGTGCTTATAACATTAAAGATGAGGTTGCACTGTATCAGTATTTCAGGCAACTTCATGTTGATTATTTATATAGTCAGTATGATTGTTTACTTGAAAGGGCTATCAAACTGGCTTCGTTTTACCTTCGAGTGATTCTAGGTCCATACGATCCCCAAAAGCATACGGCTGCGACAGTGAGCCGCCAGCTTCTTTTTCCTGTTAGCATATGGAAGGACGAGAAAATTGCTGCAGATGCTCAAGAAAAAGCTTTTCAGAATTACCAAACCCTTAATATAACTTCTAAAACTAGTATGGTTTTTTATATAATTGAATTCGAGTCTGCGACGTACTACGGACTAGAGTGTCACTCTGCCCTGCTTTCCGAGAGACGAGAGGCGGTGCATCTAATAACATCCTACAATGGTATCATGATAAAATATTTAACATCCCCTAATGCTTTACTCCTCAAGTGGTCAGATATTGTCGCAATCACACGCTCTCAAAAGTCTAGTATAATTATCCAACAGCAATCTCGCTCCATACAACTAGAACTGGCTGATAAGAACAGAGCAAAATATTTCTTCCAAATGGCTTTCCTTTTGATGCACTTTTATCAAGATAATCCAGAGTTCTGCGACAGATCGTCAAAGGAACCTGCCAAGCCTGACGGCTACGAATCTTACTCATTGCTGCTATCAACTTCTCAGTCGGAGACTCTGAGATCCGTTCTTCGTTACCAGCAGTCGCTGACTTCTATTCCTGACAACATTCAGTTATCTCCAAAAACTCTTCATGAAGCTGCTGAAACTGCGGAATACCTCCTCGCACAACCCTCACGTCCAAAACAAACTGCTCTAGGTGCAACAGAAGCAATTGCTAGGCCATCGAAACCCGTAGCGAGTGTCAGAACTGCTGAGGTACGTCTTGATGAAGAATTTTTCTTGACTCATTCTAAGGATATAAAATATGAAGCGAAGAAACTTAACAAAGGTTGTCAAACGCAACCTTTTTTGACATCTATGATTAATGAGCGATTCCAGAAGTATACTGAAGCTAGTCCGATGCGTTTACTTTCTCAAACTGTAAAAAATATTCTGCAGTA
This sequence comes from Octopus bimaculoides, assembly GCF_001194135.2. Classification (NCBI taxonomy): domain Eukaryota; kingdom Metazoa; phylum Mollusca; class Cephalopoda; order Octopoda; family Octopodidae; genus Octopus; species Octopus bimaculoides. Next base: position 9,039,221 of record NC_068989.1, read on the forward strand.
TCTAGATGAAATAGAAAAGACGGAACGTGAAACCCAAGCGGATATTAAATCTAAACAAAGTACGGGAAAACATTTCTCCGATTCGCAACCATTGCAAGAATGTGGCATTCCTTATAGACCTCCACCCAAATATCCATTTCCAAAAACCAAGTCGAAGGATACGGACATAGACTATACGAAACCTATTACCCCAGGGCAAATTTTGAAGAGAATTCAAGACATCCAAATACGAGATAAAAGCACTGAGGCTGTTTCACCCGCTAAATCGGAGAAAAGTAAAGAGTCAAAAGTTTCTGAAACTCCTATGCTGCCTAGTAGGGAGTACGCACGTCTGGAACCTGCGAAAAGTGAGCCAGTTCATCAATCCCTATCTAAAGCGGAGTTGTTGGCCCTAGATGAAAGTTCTAAAGGAGCTAAACATAAGCATTCCAAGAAGCCATTTATTATGGTGGCTTCAAATGCACTTAAAGAAATTCGAAGTAGAGATAAATATGAAAATCTGCAACGTAAATTAAATGAGGGCCAGGTTTTCGCTGAGTTTCGCTCAACTGGCGTAAAAAGTCAACAAATGCCTTGTTCTGTTGGTTATCATTTTGAAAACGCTATTAGAAACCGCTATCAATCTGTTGTACCTTATGACGAAAATCGTGTACAACTGACTGGAAGACTTGAGAATGTATTCGGTTATATAAATGCGTCTAGTATAAAATGGAGACGCGGTCCGCATGAATTGAGCTTCATTGCAGCTCAAGCGCCGCTAAAAAATAATCTCGAAGATTTTTGGCAAATGGTTTGGGAACAAAAGGTTTCTATAATAATTATGCTGAATTCTATAGATAACGAGAGTAAACTTGGCTGTTGTCTGTACTGGCCTCAAGAATGGAATCTTGATCAAAAATTTCAGAGTGGACCGTTTACAGTTACTTTCCATACTTATAGGAGAACTCCCGAGTACTATTTGGATGTTCTGACTATCACCGATCCTTCTGGTGAGCAACAGCTAATAAGTAATCTTCATTTCACTCAATGGTCACAAGATGATTGTCCGTGTGATTTATCAATTTTTGTCAGCTTTTTGGAAGAGATTGAATCTGTACAAAATCTTATGCGCACTAAACATCCCGTCCAAGCTCCTATCGCTGTGCTGTGTCATGATGGAGTTGGTCGTACTGGTGTCCTAATAATGTCTTATATTATGAAATATTGTCTAAAGTGTGACCTTGAAATGAATCTGCAAAATTTGCTTGGCTTCCTCCGCTCCAATAGAATGCTTATGGTTACTTCATTAAAACAATATATTTCCGTTTATGAAGCTTTGATTTATTTCCTGAAAGGACAATTTTCTCCTCCAAAAACGTATCTCGTTGGTCCATTTAAGATTTAAATAGTCTGAAATTATACGACTTTAATCGTATGGAATTTATACATTTTTCTTTTGGAACTACATTTTTCACGAGAGTACTTTCCTTTTAAAAAAAAATTGCAATAAAGTGGAAAACTAAGACATCTCATGAGACATTTTATTTTTAACTAACCTAAGGGAAACCCTTTACTTTCAACAATTTCCTACGTGTAAATTATCAACTACCTGAAGCTTCGAAGTTTTGCGAGAGCACCAAGTTAAATGTCGAGTGTGGAAATTAAAAAAAATATGCCTCTCATATATTCACAATATTGTCTATTCAGCTTTTTAAAGCTTTAATTGGAAGAATTTGTTGTTTGAACTGTTTAGATGCAGCTGTAAAAAAATTTTTCTAGAAAACTTTTCCTCTAGAAGAGTGAGAAATAGAACCCCCATAACTGATTAACTACTATCTATGTTGGAGCTTTGTCACTGTATCTTTTTTTTTTTTTTTTTTTTTTTTTTTTTTTTTTTTTTTGATACTTCTATAAAATCCTCAAAGGTGTAATCGAGGCATGCCTTTTTTATCTGCCAATTATCTCCCCACTCTCACCAGGCGTCGTTCTACTTCAAGATTTTCCTTATCTTTTTCTCCGAGAACAAACTCTTGCAACGACTAAAATTAAAAATTTATAAATTCTGCGTTTGTTGTTATTCTCCAGTCTGACGACTTGAAAATATTGGATCTGCATCCTCATAAATTAACGATTTTCAAGGGATCTTTTCAAGGAACCCTTAGCTCTGTAGCAACAGTAGCTAAATCTCTCAAATCTGACCATACTGTCGTAAATGAGAAAGCGCAGGTTGGAATCTTCCGTCCAGTTAAGTTGAGAGGAAGTCCAGCTTGCACACCTTTGTTATAGGCCTGCTCAATTGAGATCCGTCTGAATCTAAATAGCGAATGTCGTAGCAAAGGAGAGAATAATTCTCCGTTTCGTTTCTGTATAGTAGTTTAAAATCCTATAGCGTTTAAACCGGCCCTATTAGGCCCAGATAGTCTGTTCAAACTAGCCAGATTTGGCCTTTCACTCCTACCCTACAATGTCATTCTAAAAATAATCACCTCATCGAAATCTCAAAACTACAAGATAGTGCATGAGTAGTTAAAAACCATGTGAATAAATATTACATTAAACAGTGAAATCTGAATTCTAGATGATTAAATAAGTCCATGCAGTTTTCTTTTTACATGGCTGATATTGTTTAGACTCGTATAGAATAATTTACTCGATTTTAGGCGTAATTGTAATTTAAGCCTTGGAAATAAACATCGGACCAGTTGAGTGTGGTTCTCATTTACCTTAAAAATCGAACATGAATTTTGGTAGGCACTTTTGGGAAAGTCCTTGTGAGATTGAAACTATACCGCCAATTTTAAATACACTATCAAATTAATAATTCGTGACGTCCGCTTCGCTTTCATAAGTTTGAATGTCACACCCTAGCAGAAAAGGGAAGCAACTGTAGTTATTAAGCTTGTGTGTGTGTTTTTAATGATTAGGTGTATTATCTCCTTATCGGCATGTCTCTCCGGCTATCTCGAAAATTCGAATGTAGCCTTGAAATATGTACCAAAAGAGATGCAAATTCAACAGGAGTAATGTAACTTTCGTTGGCTCACAGTGCTGAGTTGTTAAATTTCTCCCAGATACAAATCCCAATAAATTTGTACCTCTCACCTACTTTATCTAGAAATTAGAATAAGTTGCAACATATCACCTTACATTAGTAAATAAAAACGAATCTTATTTCCTACTTAAAAAAAAAAAAAACTTAGTTGTCGTGTACTTTTCCTTGCCACTTAATATAATCGCTAATATTTTTTTTTATTAGCAACCTTAGAATGTTAAAACCTCAATATTTCAGCATTGACCTTGCAATCTGTTTAGTGTGCAATTTTTTCTCCATTAAGATTATATTTTCATATAATAATTTTAAAGCATAAAACAACTTCAATGATTATGCAACATACAGAGAAGCGGTCTTTCTGCCGTCGACGGAGAAATTCTTGATAATTTTTTTTTTTTTTTTGTTTCTAACTCATTTACAGAAACAGAATTTCTTTAAACGGTTTTGTTTCTCTTGCATCAAATGCCATTATTGCAGTGCGGAACGAAACTATTGGGTGCAGTTGTCTGGACGCTGACTTGTGGCACGGCTGACTGGACACTGTTTGGCAACGGTACTATTTGGAGCTAGATGTAAACGCACTCACACGATAGACATAATTTATTAACACGATTGACGTAACCACTTTTCTCTCTTCTCCTGCACATAAAGTGAAATATATTGACAGACAGACAGACAGACAGGGCTGTCAAATAGGCAGCACCAAGACGACTATGCTAAAATGTCTCGTACAAATTCCAATGTTATGCTTTTCCATTTATGTATGTCAATATCTTACTGGCAGAGGGCGGCGAGCTGGCAGAAGCGTCAGCACGCCGGGCGAAATGCTTAGTATTACGCCTGTCAGTACGTTCTGAGTTCAAATTCTGCTGAGGTCGACTTTGCCTTTCATCCTTTCGGAGTCGATAAATTAAGTACCAGTTGCATACTGGAGTCGATCTAATCGACTGGTCTCCTCCCCAAAAATTTCGAGCCGTGTGCCTAGAGTAGAAACGAATATCTTACTGGCAGAAATGTTAGCACGCCGGAAAAAATGCCTTGCAGCATTTCGTCTGCTGTTATGTTCTGAGTTCAAATTCCGCCGAGGTCGACTTTGCCTTTCATCCTATCGGGCTCGATAAAATAAGTACTAGTTGAGCACTGGGGCCGATGTAATCGACTTAGCTCCTCCCCATGAAATTGCTAGCCTTGTATTAAAATTTGAAATCAATATTTTGCTATTCAATATTGCCGAAATATCGATCAACAGATACATCTTCCAATGTTATTTCCAACTTGTGAGAGCTGCAATATATGGTTGCAATTTTTGCTTGAAACATATACTTTACAAAATTCATACAACTTAATTGAAAGCATTAACGTCACAACATCCAATATTATCCTTTTGAGATATACGGTATATTTACAGTGTGTGTGTGTGTGTGTATATATATATATATATATATATATATATATATAAGCAAAAACATATGTTCGACTTTTCTCAGAAAATTGATGTCATTTCACGATTACTATACTATTCTTATTTACGGTTTTGCAACTACGGGATTTCAGGTTCAATCTCACTGCACGGAACCTTCAAATGTTTTCTACCCCATCTCCGGGCCGATCAGCGACTTATGCAGTACCTAATATTTTGACAAACAAAACATTTTTCTTTTGTCCTTTGCATGGTTCAGTCATTGGGGCACCGCCTTGAAGTCGACTGCATTACCTTTCTAAGTCTAGTAGTATTCTATATCGTTCTTTTTTTCTGTCGAATCGATAACATAAACCAGTCAACACCGGTTGTCAAGCTATGGTCACTACCCACGTACACACATGTATGCATATATATCACGTGACCGACCAGACTACCGGATGTTATGTATGGGTGGTCACAATGCGCTTAGCGTTGTATCCGCTTTTGAATGATATGATGCCATCCCGTTGACTACGCCGTCAAAAGATTCACCCATTTACAGCTGACTGGACTCAAGCAACGTGAAATGAAGTGTTTTGCTCAAGAACACATCGTACTGCCCGGTCCGTGGTTCGAAACCTCGACTGCAATATCGTGAGCGCAACATTTCTAACCAGTAAGCCACGCACCTTCACTGTAGATGGATGTGTGGATAGACCTACACAAAGAGCTCCAGTGTGTGCGTGCGTGTTTAATTTCAATTATAAATTGGGAAATACTTAAATTAGTTTCATATTTTACAAGATTCTTGTGAAATAAACATTCAAATGGAGAACCCACTTTTTTTCTATTTAGAAATACTGAGAATTCTATCTGTTCTATGATGGTCTTTGAACGCAAGATGATAAACATTAATTTCTGAACTGAATAATATTTTGGACACGTATCAATTCAAAAGTCAAAAGATGTCGATAAAAGTCTGATAATTTGAAATCACTAGTAAAACTAGTATTTAACCAGTATCATTAAGTCTGTCACGTCATGAAGATTTGGTCTTAAGTTTCATTTGCATTATATATCCTATAGAAATTTTAACCGATTCCTCTCCCTCGGTGCGTTTAACTCTTATCTGCTTCATAACTAAAAGCGCAGCCGTTGCTGTTTCTGAGCTCCATGCATTTTGTTTTCTTTTTTGTACCAAGACGCTACGAAGGAAGGAGAGAACGCTATGTTGTCCAGCCTTTCTAAACAGCAGCACTGACAGCGCGTGGCTTAGAGGTTAGGGTATTCGATACACAATCGTAAGGTCGTCAGCTCGATTTCCGCCAGTGCGTTGTGCCTTTAAGCAAGACATTTTATTTCACGTTGCTTCAGTTCACTCAGCTGTGATTCAAAAGGGGCCAGCCTTGTCACATTCTGTGTCACGCTGAATCTCTCTGAGAACTACGTTAAGGATATGAGTGTCTGTGGAGTACTCAGTCACCTGCATGTTAATTTCATGAGGAGGCTGTTCCGTTGATTGGATCAACTGGAACCCTCGTTGTCGCAACGGACGGAGTATCAATAAGCAACAACATTAGCGTAAGTGGGTAAAATCGTTTCAATCTCAAATTGAAAGTTAAACAAATAACTATTCTAACTTTGGACACAAGGTCAGCAATTTTTGAGGTCACAGAGCAAGGTCGATTACATTGGTCCTAGCACTTGGCATATAATGTTTTATCTTATCGACCGCCGAAAGGATGAAAGTCAAAGCTGACCTCGGCGGATTTGAACTCAGAACGTAAAGAACCGGAAGAAATGTAGCTAAGCATTTTGTCCAGCATGATAATGATTTTGCCAACCTATCGCTTTAATTATCTTTTCTACAATAGATACAGGGCCTGATACAGGGTACTTGTGCGTTGATTTCACGAGCCGGCTGTTCCATTGATCGGATCAACTGCAACTCTCTTCGTAACTGACGGACTGTCAGTTTTTTAAAATTTTTTTATTTTTTTTACGTGAAATGAAGTTTTGCTCAGGAATACAACGCACCACCTGATCATACGAAGGTGAGTGCAATACTTTAATAAACTCAGCCAGGCATCTTCACTGCTCATCTGCTTAGCAGAACAAAACCTGTAAAGGTACAAAGCTTTTGTGGTTATGGTCTGCGTGTTTTTATCAAAACCCCCTGGTTAATAGAGTATAATTAATTAGAAAATGATATTCATGGTTTTCTGGAGGTATTACAGAATCTTTACGTAAGCGTTTAACTATGATCTTTTGGGCATTCACACGTGGTTGAATATTAAGCTGTGGCGTGTCGACGGTTTAGCTGAAACCGACAATCGCAAATTGAGCTAATTTGTAAAATCACAAACTGTGACAAGAATACACACTAGTTTGTGGTATACAAGGTGGATTCTTCCATACCAGACACGATCACAGTTGAGAGTTTATGCATTGCTACACATTACATCTATGCAAAAACACTCATTAAACACCTGATATATATATATTTTGCTGTAAATATATATTTATAGTTTAGGCGGTGAGAGAGAGCGGCGAGTCGGCAGGATCGTTAGCACACCGGATAAAATGCTTAGCAACACTTCGTCCGGCGTACTGCCCAGATCGTTAGCACGCCGGTGAAAATGTTTAGCAATATTTCATCAGTCTACACGTTCCGAGTTCAAATTCCGCCGAGGTTGACATTGCCTTTCATCCTTTCGGACCCGGTGAAATAAGTACCAGTTAAACACTGGGGTTGATGTAACCTACTTACACCTCCCCCTCACCCAAATTGCTAGCCTTATGCCAAAAATTTGAAAGGCGGCAGAATCGAGCTGGTAGAATCATTACCGTGCCGGACAAAAGGCTCAGCGGCATTTTGTCTGTATTTAACGTTCTGAGTTCAAATTCCACCCTGGTCGGCTTTCCTCCGAGATCGATTTTGCCTTTCATCCTTTTTGGGGTCGATAAATTAAGTACCAGTTGTGTACTGGAGTCGATCTAATCAACTGGCTCCTCCCCACAAATTTCAGGCCTTGTGTCTAGAGTAGAAAAGAATTTCATCTATTGTTGTTATTTTTTATATTAAAATAAGTATCCGCCAATATTCAAAAGAAATTTTGAAATATAAAAATAACTGCGTCATACAGTAAAATTGAACTCGTGACCTAGTTTGGTCTGTAGTAATTTTGTTGCTCACTCAACGAAGTTTCTTGAGAAAGATATGATTGCCTTGTGTTGACGGTCATGATAATAAAAGTAAATGGATCCTCCGTCGGTTTCGACAATCACTATTCCAATTATTTGATCAGGGGGACTACCTAGGCATTATAATACGAATGGTTAAGGTGGTGACTTGGCAGGAACGTTAGCACGCCGGACAAAATGCTTAGCAGTATTTCGTCAGTTTTGACATTCTGAGTTCAAATTCCACCGAGGTCGACTTTACCTGTCATCCTTTCGGGCTCGATAAAGTAAGTACCAGTTGCGTACTGGGGTCGATCTAATCGACTGGCCCCCCTCCCCAGAAGTTTCGGGCCTCGTGCCTAGAGTGGAAAAGAATACGAATGGTTAAGGTGGTGAGCTGGCAGAATCGTTAGCACACTGGGCAAAATGCTGAGCGGTATTTCGTCTGTCTTTACGTTCTGAGTTCAAATTCCACTGAGGTCGACTTTGCCTTTTATCCTTTCGGGGTCGATAAAATAATTACTAACTGAGCCCTAGGGTCGATATAATCGATTAGTCTCATCTCCACGAAAATTTCAGGTCTTGTGACTACAGCTGAGAGGATTATAATATGAGTGTTTGAGGCGGCGAACTGGCAGAATCGCTAGAGCATCAGAAAATTTCATGGTGGCATTCATTCCGGGCCTTTGGATTTTGAGTTCAATTCCTGCCAAAGTCAGCTTTGCGTTTCATGCATTCAGCGTCGACAAAAGTACTAATAAACTAATGGGATCGATGTAATCGACTAACCCTCTTTCCCTAAAATTGCTGGCCCTAAGCTAAAATTTAAAACCGTTATGAGTGGTTAGGGTGGCGTACTGGCAGAGTCGCTAGAGCGTCCGACAAACTGCTGGGCAGTATTTCTTCCGACCCATTACGTTCTCAGTTCAAATCCCGCCGAGGTCAACTAGTCTCTCATTATTTTGTAAATTCAAACAAAAATGAGCAAACAGTAGCATGTATTTGAACAACATAAACACATATAGGTATGTCAAATAGCATATGATATAAATTCTTGATTTACTAAAATTATCTCCGTTTCTAAAGAATGTACTATAGTTGCCAATTAGTTATTAAGACTGGCTCCATATGTGAAGGGAAAATAATTTCAAGACTGAAGAATTCTCCAAATTTCGAAACAATTAGCCTGTTCTTTTCTTTAGTGCCCTGTCACCTTTGGGGAATTATTGAATCTTAAGATTATCTCCCCTTCTCAAGAGGAGCAGCTCTTAATTGCCATTTGGTAAATATGACACATGCTCTTGAGGCGGAGATGATTTTAATAAATGAAAAATTTATGTTATATGGTATTTGATATACCTGTATTGACCTATAATTTTATTATGCAGATTTGACCGCGTCGTTTTAAAGTATGACTAAGTGCTCTAAACTCATGTAGTAGTGGTGATGGTAGTAGTAGTAGTAGTAGTAGTAGTAGTAGTAGAGATGGTGGTAGTGGTGGTAGTAGTAGTTGTGGTGGTAGTGGTGGTGGTGGTAATTAAAAAGAAGTCAATGAAGCAATGTTCGTTATTTAGTGCTGAAAAGGAAAATGGTTGAACGGTGAAGGCAGTGGAGTGTTGAGGGTGGAAACAGCTGTAATATTCCCGAACCAGCAAATAAACCAGACAGAGTCATATCGACCGCACCTGCACCACCACTCTACCACAATAATAAACTGTGTATTTTGCTGTAGATTAAAATAAGTAGTAATTTAATGTAGACAAGCGAAAGTTGATTTTGCTCACGAAGTTCAGAAAAAAATAAATAAACTGAGGAAAAAGAGAAGCTGTGATATTCATGCATTTCCCTAAAAGCCTTTCACGATGTACTTGAAATGAGATGTCTTTAACCGGAAAGGGAAACTAGCACGAAACCCTGACCCTCTGGGTACGTATTCCGAATCGATAATCGATAGTGTTAGCTGGTCCTCGTCTCTATGTTGATTGATTCTGTAGACATGTGGGTAAAAAGCTTGTTTTGCCACCGCGTGGTTTTGGGTTCAGTCCCACAGCACGGCACCTCTAGCAAGTGTCTTCAACTATAGCCCTTGGTTGAGTGAAAGAAGCCCGTCGCATATATCGCTGAAATCTACAACTTTTTTTCCATTCTCTCTCTGTTTATTTTTCTCTTATTCCTTTCTGCTGAAGAGCGTAGGCTCGAAATGTAAAAGACGTTTTCATTTTTCCGAGCGTCAAACTAATACACCTGCTTCTTGTTCATACACCCGTCTTCATTTTTTGTTTTTCTATAAATAAATTTCAACTATATATATATATATATATATATATATGTATGTATGTATGTGTATATATATGTGTGTGTATGTATATATATGTATGTATATGTATGCATGCATGCTTGCATGTACGTATGCATGTATGTATGTATGTATGTAATGTATGTAATGTATGTGTCTATGTGTGTGTGTGTGTGTGTGTGTCTGTGCTTGTGTTTGTCTCCCACTACCGTTAAACAACCGGTGTTAGTTTGTTTACCTCCCCATAACTTAGTAACACGGCAAAAAGGAACCGGTAGAATAAGTACAAGATTCATAAAAAAAATCAAATAAACAAAGAGTCAAATAAATATATAAATACTAGTCGATTCGTTCGACTAAACTCTTCACGGCGGTGCTGCAGCATGGCCTCATTCATTAATTTAAACAGGTAAAAGAGAAAAGGTAGAAGATATGGAGCCCAGTATTTCTAGAGGAGAAGATAGGGAAGTTTCAAGTTTCGTTTTCTTTCTCAAGAATATTTAACCAGTTTTGAAACGAAGTGGGTCCTAACCAGAAATCGAAACCGTATCGTAGAGTCGCCATACAACTTGTTTTAACGGTGTGTGCCTTTTTCTTATCAAGATATGAAACAGGGGCAGCCTTCGGGTTGAAATCTATGCAATCATATCCCGCCTCCCTCTTCATAACTAGGCATTTAGAATCAAATTACATACGTGAAGTAGTGGTGGTGGTGAGAGTAGATCTTTGCACACACACTCATATATTTATATAACTAAGAGAGACAGCAATGGTGTGAGTGAGTCAGTCGGTGATAAGAAACCTAAGTGGAGTGTACGTGGTTCTTAGCCATACAAATGCACTTTTCTGGCTGCCGTGTCTCCACTGAAACTGACAGAGTCTAACTTGATCGCCGACTACATTCACCCATGCGTGGTTTACAGACGTCCATACACAAATGCGTGCGTGCGGATTAATTAATTAATTAATATCACTACCACTAATACCAACAACAAAAATATTTTTTGTTGAATTTATTTTTTCTTAATTCGTTCTTTCTTTTAAATTTTATGATATCCAAAAAAAAAAAAAGAAGTAAAAAAGCAAAAAAAATTGAGGATAAAAACGTTATAGTTTGTTGTTGCAGCCCATTTACAATTTAAATGAAGATTTTAAAAAGATCTCACGAAAGAAAAGTTTAACTTTCAACATTAAACTAAACAACGATATCTATGACTGAGAAATATA
>NC_068989.1:9050369-9053829 GCF_001194135.2 Octopus bimaculoides
AAAAAAAAAAAAAAAAAACAAGAACAGAAAATATTTAAAAAAAGCATAAATAACAAAACTATCATTTTAAATTTTGGAATCTTGTACACAGACTTTCGTGACAACGCCTTGAGAATTTATCGGTACTTCTGTAAAATTTATTATCATTACTACTGTTATTATTAATTTATTATTGCTATTATTATTGTTATTATTATTATTATTATTATTATTGTTATTATTATTATTATTATTATTATTATTAATTGATGGTGTTGCTGTTATGAATTTTTTTTCTCGCCAAAATTATTTGACTCACATAATCGAAACTTAATTTTCTTTTTTTGTATCCTTTTTTTCTATCTCTATTGAACATATAACTTTTTGACTTTATCAATTAGCACTGTTTCGTTTCTCTAGACACCCTGTGGCCACGGCAGAAACAGTTATATTTATATAGATTGCTTTCGACCAATCTTTATTATTGATTTAATTTAGTGTCCTGTTGTATATATTGCATTCAATCCCTAGGCAAGATTCTTAAATCTACTAGCGCAGAAGAGCTCTGTCATTAAGAAATTATTATTTTTATATAGAATATTATTTATAAAATACTTTTTGTGTGAAGACGTTTAGAAAACCAAAAAAAAAGAAAAACATTGATTTATGAAATAACGATAATAATAATAATATCAATTAAATTTTACAAATAATATAAAATAGATATGGATAACGAATTTGTGAACTATGTTAAAACTGAGACCAAGGTAAATGAGAAGTCTTTGACAAATCTGGAAGGATATAACCAGGATAGTTCAGTTAAATCAACCGTGATTGGACAGCCAAGTACGTCAATGGAAATTAATGGAAATATTTCCACAGAGACCTGTCAACTGCAGGACACACTGTATGCAGAAAGTAACAACACAACAGACACGTCATATCCGAAGGTCCTGTCTAATGCTGAACCTAATTTCTTCCAATCGACTTTGAACGAAGCGACAGATTCGCAAATGTATGTTCCTGTAGTTAACAACACTTTCAGCGAATTAGCTGATGGAAACAACATTGAGGGGGACAGTTTTAAACCAGAAAATATTGAAGAAGTAAAACTTATGAACACATCGTCGGCGAAATGTGACATAGAATCTGGTGAGGTCATTCAGGATGCCATTTTAATAGAACAAAAACAAAGTTCGGTAGAGTTATCTGAAAATATTTTTCCTGTAGTAACTGATACACACGCGCTTAATTCTGAGGAATTACATATCACCGGAAATCTTACTAACCTATCAGAAGGTGATTTGAATTTCAGCACTGGCATCGAAGGTGTATGTGGTTCATACACCGAAACAGAAGTTGCTCCTGATTACATCCAAGTTTCGTCTCACAAAGTAGCAGAGTTTTCTACAGAACCTACACGTGAAAGAGCTGAAAAACTCGAAGAGAATCTGAAAAATGTTTCAACATCTGCGTCGTCTTATTATGAAGAAGTAGGAAATGTTGAAAGCGTTAATCCCGAAATAATTGAAAAACCGTCCGTATTTTCTGTTGGAGATGTCGATAGCTCACTGGAAATCCTTGAAGAGAAACCTGAAGTCGTTTCTTTTAATCAATTTACATTAAAGACCGAAACAATTGGAGGAGACAAAATATTAGAAGAGAGAACAAATGTGGAAATAACCGAAGAATTAAATGTGCAAAACGCAACCATAGACAATATGATGGTATCAGAACACTTTGAAATTGTCGAGAAAGGAAACGTGGAAACCGATAGCAATTTTATTGGGACACCCAAAGATAATGATTCTACCGTTTTATTTGAACAAGTTGACGTACAGGTCGAAGAATTTGGAATTTCTGCTTCAACAAAACCGTTGATGACTTCTATCGAACAATCTGAAAATTTTAAAATGAATATTCCAAATGAAACGGAAACATCGTTTCCCGGGAAAATTCTTCCGTCCAGGGAAGACAGTGGTTTACTTGAAAACATGGTAGCTGTTGCACCTTTGGTAGAAAACCAAACGGTTGTAGTTCAAAAGGAAGAAATGTTATTGTTGGAAAACGAAGACAATAATGTTGTTGATATGACAGTAAAAGGGGTAAAACTTATAGAAACGATTGTGAATGAACCGGCTGAAGAAATTTCTAGAGAACCAATGGGAAGTCTTAAGATTGCCACTGAACTCTCAAAAGTCCAGGAAGAAAATAAAGTGAAAATAACAGAATTTGAAGCTGTAGAAAACCACGTTCCAACAAAGAAATTAACTGAAATAGAAAGTCATGATATAAAAACCTTTTCTATGGCAGATAAAAATACGATGGAAGCACCAACATATATTGGAGCTGAAGTTTCTTCGAACGAAAACATCGACGTATTTTCAGTGAAACCAAATGAAAGTACGAAACTCGATTCTCTAGAAACAGAAACGATTGTGACCACCAAAGATGTTGACAGACGTGAGAAGAAACCAGAGCACATTGTATCGAGTGAACGAAAGCAAATTCCAGTAACAATGACAGAAAATAATCGTCCAAGACAAACTGACATTCTAAGGTTGACCAGAGGAAAGACTAAACGCGAGGCGAAAATGATTATGTCACAGGTAGCATTTGATAGAGCTTCAGAAATATTGAAAATTGTTCAAAACAAATCGAATACATATGAAGATGGTATCTATGTTCACCCCACGCACCGGGCCTATGCCACAGAAATAAAAGACGGTAATATAAATCTTTTGAAATATATCAGGCTTAGTGATGGTCAGTTATCAGATGATTCCAATCATTACGAGTATTTGAAGTCATTCAAAAGCCAGAACCGTAATGGCTATATCAACATGAAAATCAATGGGAGGAAACGGCGTAAAATGGTTGGTCGATTCATCTACGAATGCTGTAACAAAATTACTTTGCTGGAAAATATAGCCATAAATTACATTGATGGTAATAAACAGAATCAAAACCCTTCAAACTTATCGATTCAGATCGAATATGGCGGAGGAGAAAAACACAAAAATAAAACAAAGTAAACTACACAAGCTTTTCAGAAGAGATGCCATACTAAAATAAACAACAACAAATCGATATGGTATTGCTGGGCTGCTGCTGTTGTTAGTGAAGGTGGTGGTGGTGGTGGTGGTGGTGGTGGTGATGATGATGCTGGTGGTGATGGTGGTGCTGTTGATGTAGGTGGACATTGTGTGCACATAGTAGAAGAGAGATTGATTCGCCTTTCAATGCATATTAAGTCAGATGCCTTACGTATTTCAGTTCCATTCGGCTTCGCCTTACATCCCAGCTGGTTCGATTATATTAAGTATCAGTACCACACTGATCGATTCAGTCAACTAAAATGCCTTGCCCACCACCATTTAAAACAAAATGACATTGCACTTCGTTAAAAGAAAACGCCTTCATCATCATCATCATCATCATCATGAAGAAAAAGGTAAAAGTTTGGAAGCAAACTTTTAAT
>NC_068989.1:9054351-9055231 GCF_001194135.2 Octopus bimaculoides
TTTAAAATAGGTACATACCTATGTAACTTATATATCAGATATCCATAACAACAATATCTTTGTATTCTAAACTTATATTTCATAGTATATGATCCCATTTCAACTAAACAGTTAATCTAAAGCAGCGGTCCTCAATCACCATTTCGGAGCATTTGGCAACCGTATAACCTTCTGTGACAAACAATTAAAAACAAAAAAAATGAAGATAGGGGAGCACACTCAACATATGATACATCCTTTTTCCTGGAGAAATATTTCTCGTTTTTATTTGTTTGCTGTGAATATCATGTTGTGGCTCTCGTTCAGGTGACTGAATTATAAAAATAACCATGATCATTTTTATCAAATGTTTTCAAATTAAAAACTTATTTTGGTGGTATTTTTAAAATCATACTGCGACATTAATCGGGACAAGTTGATCTAAAGCAGTGTTCATATTTTAGTTTCAACACTATGATTGCATCGATCGCGCTTAGCCACAACTCACAGTCTGAAGCAACTAATAAAAAAAAAAAGTAATAATAACTATTTAACAAGGAAAGTAAAAAAAAAATTACACAGAAACGAACCAAATCTGAAAACGAAGGATTTCATCAGAAAACGCCATTTATCCACCCCCTCTCTCTCTCCCGACCTCCTTAAACACATACACATACACACACACACACACACAAATATTATTAACTACATATACCTAATGAATATGCTTCGTGTATTTTCCGGTGGCTGCAATAGCGTGGTGGAGTACATACGCTATAAAAGCGCCGGTTGTTAAAACACCCCAATCATGGACAGGCGAGGTAACTCACCTTCAATCTGCTTTTATCCCATATATATATATATATATATATATATATATATATATATATATATATATATA
>NC_068989.1:9056780-9062816 GCF_001194135.2 Octopus bimaculoides
ATATATATATATATATATATATATATATATATATATATAAAGAAATAAAGAAATATATATATATAAACGTGTATGTGTGTGTATGTATACATATGTATACACACACATATACACTGACACATAAGTATGTATATATGCATACATATATATGTATGTATGTATGTATGTATGTATATTATGTGTAAGAGAGGGAAGGAGCATTCCTGCTGTGTTTAAACAGCAAACTTCAAACTTCAAGAACAGAAAAAATATGTATGAAAAGCATTTATGATATAACTTTTCGTGAGGCGCCATTCGAGTTTTTATTTTACATAACTATGCTTTCTATCGTGTTTTTTCCCTCTACAATAGATTTGTGTTTTCCAATAGGCAGAATTGATTAATTTTATTAATCAATTCAGTTTTTGTTTCAGAAATATCAAAATACACCAGCAGTTTATACACACACACACACACATACACACACGCAGTTAGTGCAATACTGCGATATTCAATGATTTGGATCACAAAAAAAATCTTAAAATTCAGGATTTTGTTTTCACGTTCAGCCGATAGTGAAAATTGCTTGATAAGAATAAAAAAGGAATTTCAAATAGTTGCTGACTGTGCAAAAACGAAATGAGAACAAAAAATTTTTCAACTCTTCTATATTTGAAAGGAAAAAAAAACGGACAACTAACAAAACATATTTTGTCAGTTTATTTATCAGATTCGTTGTGGTACGGTTAGATTTACCTAAATAGAATATGTTGTTCGACATATCCCGTTTCCTTTTTGTCATAGGATACACGTATGAATGTCACAACTCGCCAATTCTTCTCTTCTAAAATGCAACGCCTTTTGTACAAAAGGAACGGTTTAAAGAGCGTCAGTAACTTACCTTTTAAATATATTTTTCCTTATTATGAAGTATTGGTTATTCGTTTCCAATAGGTTAAAAATAGTGAATGGGATTGTTTGGAAGAATTGGTAGTACAGCACACAAAATGCCAAATGGTATTTATTTACGCCTCTTAACGTTTTGATTTCGAATCTTAACAAGGCCTACTTAGTCTTTGATCCTTCAGGAGTCGATAAAATAAATACCAGTTATGAACTATGGTGTTCTTTATTGACCCTAAAATATTCCCCGCTAAAATTTTTGAAGTAAATACGGTTAAAACCGTGAGGATTGTAGAAGATGAGATAAAGTTCATAGAGAACCAAAGAGGACTGAGGTGTTTTTATTCTCAATTTCACCTTGCTAACACTCTTAAGAAAGAGGCATTTTAATTACGATATTTTTTTTTTACTTACCTACCTCCATTGAATTAAGCTAAGGTATACTGATAGATTTTCATCAAACCAAGTATGGTTAAAATATTTACAGCAACTTCGATGATATTGATTTCTTTGCCAGGTACAAGATCAATTTTTAAAAATAACATATTTGATGGCATAAAAGACACGTGGGCATATAAGACGCACTCCAATTTCAGCAGCGCATATTCCGGAAAATGATTTTGATGCATTAGATCATATAGGACCCAGGGCAGGATTTTGAGACATATTTTGGCGGGGGTGAGGATGCGTCTTACATGCCATTAAATGCAGTATTAGAATTTAAATGATATCAGTTTTAAAAATTGCCCTCCATAAGGGAGAGACAAACCGGAAGTGTAATAGATAATTGCATGTCTTTTCCAAACATCTATTGACGTAAATGATCGAATTTTTTTATTGCTGTTGTTGTTGTTGTTGCTGTTGTTTAGCCACAAGCCCACTCTGATCAGTAGCATTCCAGCAATGACTATCCCATCTTATTAGGTATATACTGGACAAAATTACGTAATGTGTCAGTTCCTTTTGTAATACGTAGGATGTGTTTTGAGGGAGATTTCTAGCGAGTTGAGAAACCACGTCGAGGTTTCCTCGTTGTCTCGGCTTAACGGAGTATACTTCTTTTGTCCATGTAGTTCGCCCTATTTTCAAACAGAATACGTTAAAGATCTCTTAAATAAGAAAATGCTGAATCAAGTATAAAGAAATTCTATTTTGAAGTCCTGTTTCTGAAGACATATCCAGGAATAAAATTACCTAAGAGAGCAAAAAGCGAACAACCAATTCTTTCTTCTTTTCTTGTTGAGAGAAGATAGCATTTTAATTAAGATAGTTTTAGTATATTTTTAACTTAGTTTCTCCGTAGAATTAAGCTAAGATACACCAATAGATTTTGAAGTATAAAACAAATGTAAAAATAACAAGAAAGCTATCGAAGAAAGAGTACTGTTGACACTGAAATAAAAACTGGCTGCGTGACACAACTTAAAATAACTCTGATTCACGTGTAGCTAAGGCGAAAGTATCTGGCTGTAAAAGTGAAGGATGCAATTTAATAAATCGTTAAATATATGTTTAGCCGCAGCTAGGTAAATTATTGGTAGTTAGGAAATAGCCATTGCGCTGCTTGTATGTATGTTAATTTGTAATATCAGCGCTTGTGACACTAATGGTAGGGTGGAAGCAACAGGCGAGTTTGAAATAGCCAACTACTTATAAATTAGATGTTTTCTTTGTTTTTGATTTTTCCATGACATTTTCTAGTCATCTATCCCAACTCCCTATTAAATAAATATGATGTGTGTGTGTGTGTCTGTGTGTACGTGTGCGTGTGTGCGTGTGCGCGTCCATATGTATACGCGCCTGTGCGCATGCAGGTTGGTAAAACGTAAATGAATTCTCATCCTTATTTTCGAGATTGTTTCAGCTGAAAGAGAAGTCTGGTATTACGTGCCAACATCCCAAAATCTATTAATGCATTTCAAGATGTATGTATGTACGTATGTATGTATGTATGCATGCATGCATGCATGCATGTATGTATGTTTTTGTGTGTGTGCATGCATATATGTCTGTGTGTATGTATGTATTTATGCCTGTATATACATACATACATACAGACAGACATACATACATACAGACAGACAGACAGACAGATAGATAGATAGATAGATAGATAGATAGATAGGTAGGTAGGTAGGTAGGTAGGTAGGTAGGTAGGTAGGTAGGTGGGTAGGTAGGTAGGTACATAAGTAGGTAGGTAGATAGATAGATAGATAGATAGATAGATAGATAGATAGATTGATTGCCAAGCTGTCCCTTGTCATCTTATATTTGCAATATCTTCGTATTAAGAAAAAGAAACACGGGTTTTGTAAACCAGCCGAGGATCGGACTAAAAACGTACTTGACCATTGACGTTACGTTGTTTTCCATGCTGGTTTCAATTCCTGTTGAAGTTAACTTTGTCTTTCATAAAATAAGTACCAAGAGTATATTTTTACGTTGATTTAATCTGCAGAGCCATATTGATCGAAAAGGGCAATATCGATTGTGCAGAACTCTATGATGAAAGCCATTCTGAATACCCCTATATATATATATATATATATATATATTCTTATTACATAAATCACTGAAATTACGAATAATAAATCTTGTGGCCAAATAAAAATAGAAATATTATGCACGCAAATTCAAGGACAGATTTTTCGGCGAGGTAACACTAAAAAATTGATGTTTCATATTAGCTCAATGTTGAAAATTGTAAGAGAGGGGGGTGAGAAGAGGGGAGGGAGAGAAGGGGGAGAAGGGGAGGGGGAGAGAAGGGAGGAGGAGGTGGAGACATAATTGATTGCATCGCTCTTACCCCCCATCAAAACAAAAAAGCTTTCTTAAAAGAAATCATCTAACCAACTATGAGTCCACAAAGTAGCCTTTACGTGATCACTCAACCTGCAAGAAATAGTCTCCAGATCTCCCTCATCGCACGTTGTCATTTTCTTTAAGGAGAGTGAATATTTGATTCTGTGGTTCTGATTTCCACCAAAAAAGATGGTAAGGTCGTACTTGGGATGTCTTTTGATCATAGCTCCGCTCGATCAGCGTTGACCTAGGGCTAAACTTGCGACAACAGCAACAAAAAGTTCACACGTAGCAAGTAGAGTTCACATCTGGCGGAAATGATCGCCGCTAACAGCAATATAAAATACCAGACAAATTGAAACAAAACTATAAATAACCGTGAAACCAACTTCAATACGAACCATTGAAATGGCTTCTACGCAGTTGTGCGACTCAGTATAAAGTAGCCAAATCTACCAGACTTGAAAAGAAAAAAGAAAAGAAAATTAGCTCTAGGATCGATTTGATTGGCCGAAGCCTTCAAGGTGGTACCCTAAGCATGGCTGCAGTCTTGCAGCTGAAACAAGAGACGAGTAAAAGAATTTCTTTTCTACATATAAAACGTTTATTGTAAAGGACTGGTCAACTACTGGTTCGAGAAATATTTAGATTATACATGGTGCTTACGTCTCATTGTGTGTTTAAGCCGTGCACTTGAATCTACATAACTCAGTTAACATAGCATTAGGCCGGTGTGTTTTTTCATTCAAGAGAAGATAACTCTTCTCTCATCCTGTTAATGGCATGAGATTTGTGCTAAGCACAAGTTTCATGCTCTTAAAAACCTACTGTTAAACACAAATTTCCTGAGGTTTATTAACTTCACAAGACTTATTAACCTCATGAAGCATATGAACTCTGTAAAACTACTGAATATATTTAAATCTCATATGACCATGCTGGTGCAGTGACGTAACACGAGTGTGTGTTACTCGGGGCAGCTCCTGAGTGTGCCGCGTCTCCCCCAACCCACCTCGACACGGTCCTCCAAGCGTATGCAGGCTGATACAGCACATCCAAAAGTGGCACACGCATAAAAGCGTCGCACGGGGCAGACCGCCTCTCTACCCTTGCTCCTCACCGTCTTCCCTCTCATACCTTCTCCCCTTCGACCCTTTTCCCCCTGTCCCCTTACCCCACTACCCCCTCGCCGTCTTTGACTCTTCGCCACTCTCCACCCCGCTAGGCTACCGTGCTGGTTGTACATATTCATTCACAGACACTACTTTCAATTCATACAGTACAAACACAAAATAACTCCCACCTCCTTAGGAAAGAGAGATAGAGAGACAGAGAGGGACATACAGACAGACAGAGAGAGAGAGACAAGCAGAGAAAACACAGCAACTGGTGGCGTATGAACTCATGATCTTCCAACCAAGAGACTGGCACATTATACATCAAGAACTTTTTACTACGCCTCAGCCACAAAAGCTAAAAAGAAAACGCAAACTAATAAATTCAATTTCTGTAAACTTGTGTAATAAATTCTCTATGCTGTCTTTAATTTCAATATAATTACTAAGCATTCAGGAAGTTTTCCTTGTGTTGATGTATTGTGGTGTATTGATTGTGGCTCTGGTTTATTATCATTATTTTTTATATATGATTTCTTTTATCTTTTACAACGAAAAAAAAAATGTATTAATAAGTTCTAAACAATGTGAGAATATATTCTTTGATAAATGTTGCATGATGATCCACTTGCAAAGGGTGAGAAGTAACATCAAACATCTTGAATAATAAATGTTGTTACTGTATACACTTATGTGCCTTTCTGTATGAATGTGTTTGTATACACGCGTGTGGTATGTGTGTACTATTATTACTACTATTATTATTATTATTATTATTATTATTAATCACAAATATATACACAAGCAAAAATATATACACATAGAGTGAGTGATCCTTTCTGCAAATGTATTCAATTGCGTTTCAATATAATTTCCTGTAAAGCTACATGCATACGCTTAACATGTAGCTTGCACATACATACGTACATACATACCATACATACATGCATACATACATACATACATGCATACATACATACATACACACTTGTAAAATCATTCACCAAATTGAGTATATATATATAAATTGATGTGTGTATATACATATATAAATATGCATATATATGGATGTATAATGCAAAATTATATACATTTATGTATGTATATATATATATATATATATATATATATATAAATTGGTGTATGTACATTTATAAATATGCATATATATATATAGATGTATAATGTAAAAGTATATACGTGTGTGTGTGTGTGTGTGTGTGTGTGTGTGTGTGTG
>NC_068989.1:9063064-9072832 GCF_001194135.2 Octopus bimaculoides
ATACTCTTCTTATCAAACAGAGTGGAGCCGAATGTTTTCAGTATTGATACCAACGGATGAGTGTTTATAGTGGAAAGGAGATATACCATGGCAACTAATATCAGGATAGGGGTTCAAATAAAAGAAAAGCTGCAAAGATTAGACGAAAATTCCTTCACAGTGTTTTTTCCCTGTATCTCTTCCTCGAGTAATAATTTAATTCAATGTGCAAAGCGTTGTGGTGTAGCAGCAAATGTCTGGTGAACCAAAACTGATAGCCATTTCATTTCATTTCATTTCAGTTCTCTTTGGCTGTTAAAACACTTCAGAAAGGCATGAACATCATATAATCTCATTTCTTATCATCTATAAATCTTGAAACCTTGAGACGAAGCTATGGAGGAAAAAAAAAATCAATAATCTAAAGAAAAGAAAATCCTTTGTTCTTTATAGAAATTGTGGCAACTTAGCTTATTCAAGCATCTAAAAGTACTTTTAAAAGAGAAGGCCTACATTTTCTTTGCAGCGATAAATGCTTTCTTCTCATATTTTCTAACGAAGCGGATAGTTTTTAGTCATTTACATTTCAGTAAATTTAGTATGACCTAATAAAGGAGCATAAAAATGCATTAAATATGCAAAAATTTTAATTACATTCACTGGGGAAAAGTAATTATGAAAACTAGGATGCAAATTAAATATAACTAGCACATTACACACACACACACACACACACACACAGTTTCATGTTTGTAAAATCAAAATGTTGAACAACTGAAAGTGGTCAGCAGCAAATGGAAGACGTCCATGTTTTTAAACTGAAAGGAATTATTCTGTAGAGGCAGTGTCAATGTAGAGATTAAGTGCTAGCAAGAGAGATGGAATGGAAAAAGCTTATCTATAGTTGTCGATGAAGGCTAAGAAGGAGTGAGAGGCAGAAAGCAGATATACTTCTGTTCAAATTGGCAAAAGAATGAGGAGTCACCTGATGAGTCATTTGATTTGCCAAAATAATACATGGGAAAACGATGAAACTAAGATGTCGTCTGCATAAGGTCTTTACGTAAGTACTTAAATTGCATGGAAAATATCAACCAATTAGAATCAATTTGAAACAGAAGTAACAACGACTAAATGATAGTGTAAAGATACTTGTAGGAGTGGACTATACAGATAGTGAATTGGTAAAAAAAAGGACCAACGGAAAATAGCATGTAAGTATACGCACGTGGGAGTCTGCATGATATGTGCATAAAATGCAAGTGAGTCTTCTTCGTGTGCACACTCACTGAAAATGAAGCATGCATCTGTGTACATGAACGTGTACATTGCTAAAGGATTAGCACGATTGGCTATCATGCAAGTAAGTCTACAGAAAATAAAGATTGCATGAGCCTTCGTACAAGTGATTCTGCAAGTGAGGTAAAACAAACAACAATATAACATTTTGCAAAATTACATATATCGTGTGCTTTCGAATCACTACGTGCAGTAAATGAATGATGAGTTGAGAACTAAAGTACAAATTGCGAGGCGTAGAAAGTCAGTTGCATAATTAAATTGTCGCATGTATTGTGCTTGTATTCATGTTAACGGAATGCGTGTATGCGTGTAAAAGTAAAACAAAGAATACATAATAAATCAACCCGGGGGAAAAAGAAATACAGAGAGAAAAATTTCTGCTGGTGATTGACTAAGAAATATTCTTGTTTAAAACAGTTAAAAATTTGAGATCGTTAATTACAATTTCAACAAAAAAGAAAACATGATCTATTACTATACTTGGAGGAATTATTGGAACATACAAACAGTCCAAGACAGTTTGTTTACACAAACAAAGAATTACAGCAGTATTTTGACTGGTTTATGAGTTATTTTTTTCTCCAATTCTGTAGAGAGATGATGGTATCACAGCTGTCATGTTTCTGTATTTCAAAAGTTAGTCACATGCTGCAGGAAATGATAGTAACTGCCGTGCCAGTGGTGTTCTATGTTCTTTACCACTGATAATTGCTGTTATCGTTACTGATTACTTTTAGTTTAGGCCATGACAAGACGGTAACAGAGGAGAAAGTGTAGCCTCTGACGTTTAGGCGTGTGTCAGAAATGGATCCAAACTGTGGAAAACAGTGAGTTGGCTTACACACACACAGACAAACATGCACATACATATACACAAATTTGTGCTTATATACTATTTCTTTATTGCTCTGGGGAAAAACAAGTACAGACAAAGGGATTAAGTCGATTACATCGACCCAGTGCATAGCTGGTACTTAATTTATCGACCCCGAAAGGATGAAAGGCAAAGTCGACCTCGGCGGAATTTGAATTCAGAACGTAACGGCAGACGAAATACCTATTTCTGTATTGCCCACAAGAGGCTAAACATAGAGGGGACAAACAAGTACAGACAAAGGGATTAAGTCGATTACATCGACCCAGTATATAGCTGGTACTTAATTTATCGACCCCGAAAGGATGAAAGGCAAAGTCGACCTCGGCGGAATTTGAACTCAGAACGTAACGGCAGACGAAATACCGCTAAGCATTTCGCCCGGCCTGCTAACGCTTCTGCCAGCTCGCTGCTTATATACGTTCCGCAGTTCTCCGAAGAGTGCTTTTAATAGCCGAAACAACGTGGATGAGGTAGAAAAAGCTAATACACACACTAAATGTGGATGCATTGTTAGATTACTGAATACTACTAACGGTATATGTGTGCTCTTCGCAACATGTATCTGTGTGAGAGATTCTCTCTGGACTAATACCACATTGAAGAGGATATTACTACCGCCATTTGGTAGTAATATTGCTTTCATCGCTAAGATGTGTGTGTGTGTGTGTGTGTGTGTGTGTGTGTGTGTGTGTGTGTGTGTGTGTGTGTGTGTGTGTGTGTGTGTGTGTGTGTGTGTGTGTGTGTTTGTGTGTGTGTGTGCGCGAGAGAAAAAGTCATAAATTAGATTGGTTCTGTAGTAGATAATCTAATTTTCATATTTGCGTTTTTCATTTCAGTAAACAGAATCTATTTTAAATACAGCTCAGCATAACTCAGAAAAATAAGAAGCAAATTTAAATATTGCGAGACTTCGCTTCCAATCTGAGACATTCACATAGCCATGGACGCCTTTGTGTTTCTTGGTTATCACATGCTGTATCTTACCCTATCGTAGATCACAATTCTGATCGCCATGTTGCTATAAGGCAATTTAATTTTTTAGTTGAATCATTCGCTTGACATCTGTCAAGGAGCTGAACTTCCCCGGTAACAACACTAAAAAGAATTGTTTCTCATTTAGCCGCCCTAAACCAAGCATCACATTAAGCTGAGAAGTATTTTGGCCATGTCTATTTCTACATGTTTCTCACCTACTCCAATGCTATTTGTTATTTGCTAGCGAATAAATGGCTCTAAATTATAATGTTAACATAATTAACTTATTTTGTACAATATTGAATTACTCCAGTTTGGTTTATCTTAATGCAAAACACATTCTACTTGAACAAATCACAATATTACCTTTACTCTTTCATTTCTCCGGGCCAATTTTCATAATAATTTTTCTACAATACTAATTATCTAAGCGACTTTTTGACAAAAATATGTGTGCACGCTTTATACAAAACTTTAATCAATATATATATTCGTAATTATTATTGATATATATATTTTTTCTTTGTAAATACGAGTGCACGAACGCGTCTATAAAAATTTATTATGATTTATGTCGTAAATAAAGATCTAAAGTATTCTATATTTGAAATTTATTTTCAAACATGTCCTCACAAACTATGTTTTATCTATGATTACTGAATTACACCAACAGTATCTGAAGAGGTCTATTTTTGTTGGTCTGTAGGAAACAGAAAGAAAATTGTATTTAATCAATTTTCCTACTATATCGAAGACGATTTCTTTTAATTTCCTATATACACAAATTCATTTATATATATATATATATATATATTACACAATATTGTATGTATGTGTACCCTCCCAGCAGTATACTGGATAGATACTATCTCTTAGTGGGTTGTACCCCCCAACCACTAACTCTCTCACGTTATATATATATATATATATATTCATACATGCATACATATTTACATATATATATATATATAGACATACATGTATATATATATATATATATATATATATAGAGAGAGAGAGAGAGAGAGAGAGACACACACACTATAAGAAAGATTGAAAAATGTATATATCACAAATCTTAAGAATGGTATACAATGTATTTTCCAGCCTCGGTCAGTATTATATTGATACTATTGATTGAAGGTATGAATCCTTCCTTAGAACATATTTTGGTGGTAAGCAGGTTGTCCTTGCAAAGTATACAGAGCGGCACAACTAACATTTCAATACCATTGTTGATGCACTAGCATAAAATACAACAGTGTCAATACGATGAGAATCAGCACCAGACTGCATTCTTTTGCATTCCATAAGGCACCCCCCCCCCAAAAAAAATGCAACTCAGGAGGACAATGAAAGGGGTACCAAGATCTAGATATCTAAACAACGCTATTGATTGACGCGTGCAAGTTTATTTTGGGAAAATGCTCGTGTTCTGAAGCCATATTGAAGGAAGTTCCAACATTTTGTCAAGGTCTATCTTGACAAAAAATTGTTTTCATAATTAAGCTGACGGTGTCTAGGAAAGGCCACATAGAGTGTGTAGTGAAAGAAACTGGTAACTAATTTACAAACGTTCTACGAAGTCATGTGGCGCACGAGGATGGCAATATACCGGGTACGGCATATGCATTTATGTATTATTTAAACATAATAATTCACCTGTTATTCAAATATAAATTGAAACATTCGTATTCCCCCAAATAGTTGCAAATGTTGTATAACACGTCCTAATATTCTTTTGTCTTATTGTTTACCCTTAATTAAATATGGCTTCTCAAACGAAACTTGAACAAATCGTAGCATTGATAATAATGGTTGGTAAAAAGAATTGTGAAGTGATAAAACAGTTAATAAAAGAATAAAGATTATGATGAAAGGAAAGGGGGAGCCATTTTGAATTTCAAATATATGTAAAACATTGTCAATGAATCTAACAATCGACCTGTAAATTTTCATAAACGAAAAGCTAAGATTTTTATTTCATAATAAAATAAATAATTGGTAAATTTATACGCGGTACCTGGTACAGTGCTGTTTGAAAAGATGGAACATTGTGGGTTTGGGTGTGAGTCGTTTGAGCACAGCCATTTTTGTGCTGTCTATTTTACGTCGATAATTCGACGCTGCTTTGTTTGACATCAGTCGTTTTAACGTTTTAATGTTCCTCTCGTTCTCTACCCCGCCCACCGCCGCCACCACCGCCGCCACCAACGCCGCCACCACCACCTATGCGTCTATGTATCTATCTATGTGTGAGCGTTTTTCTCTTGATGTCTGTTTATGTTACTCATGTTCATTTAGTAAATTGTAATGCTCTCATTCTATCTGTATGCGTATATTTGTGTGTGTGTACATGGGGGGGGCGTATATGTGTGTGCGTGCGTGCGTATGCGTGTGAGTGCGTGTATATGCATGCGTGCGTGTCTGTGTATGTGTGTGCATGTGTGTGTATGTGTGTGTAGGCGCGCGCGTCCGATGCCAAAAACGTACTGCTGCCAAAACAGGCTGAATATCCAGTCAGCCGTGTCCAAATCGTCTGCACCCAAACAGCTGCGCCAAATCGTCTCATAGCGCGCGGAGTGTATAGGTACATTCACAGTGTGTTACCAGGCTAATATCAAGCTTAGCAATGATTGCACAGCAGAGATATGTGAACTACAAAGAGGAACAGATAATGGTTCTTCGTGAATATAACTGAGTTGTGCGAAGGAAAGTTGACAGTAAACAGTAAAAGTTGACAAAGGAAAGTTGACAGTACAAAGGAAAGTTGACAGTAAACAGAAAATCCTCAGCAAAGAATGAAACGAAAGAGTCTCAGAATACAAGCTGCATGATGGGAATGTCTAAAAGCACAAGGTAAATATATACAAAGAGTTTCTAATTTAGGCAGACGACCAGAAATTTTGAGGTGAGGTGGTGGAATTAGTTGAATATAACGGCCCAGTACTTGAGTAGTGCTTTATTTAATCACCCCACGAAAGGATGAAAGGTAAAGTTAATCGTAGTAGGATTTGAACGCAGAAGGTAAAAGATCAGAACAACTACTCCGAAGCAACTTTTTTCCGACGCTCGAACAAATCAGTCAATCCATTAGCATAATAATAATAATAATAATAATAATAATAATAATAATAATAATAATAATAATAATAATCCTTTCTGTTATGGGCACAAGGGTTGGAATTTGCGGGGAAGGAACGAGTCGATTATATCGACCCTGATATTGCGCTGATACTTTATTTATCGACCCCGAAAGGATGAAAGGCAAAGTCGACCTTGGTGCAATTTGAACTCAGAACGTGAGAACGGACGAAATGCCGCTAAGCATCTTATCCGGCGCGCTAACGATTCTGTCAATTAGCCGCCTTAAGTAATAATAATAATAATAATAATAATAATAATAATAATAATAATAATAATAATAATAATAATAACAGACAAGAACCAGTATCTAGACATATATGCTTCAGGAAAAAAACACAGATAATACATGACATAACAACGATCCATCTATTAATACATACATCAATACACATACTCACACACACACACACACACACACACACACACACACACACACACACACACACACACACACACACAGTATCTTTCTCTCTCAAACATCTGAATTTATTCTATTTAATAGGTTACAAATACCACCAACGTAGATACATCCTAAATAAAAAGGAAAAAAATGGTTGGGGCGGTTTTCGGTGTGTGTGTGTGTGTGTGTGGTTAGCTAAATGTATGTGGACACATGTATGTATGTACAAGTGTATATGTGTACGTACGTATAAATTTTTGATGTACTGTTGTTACATGAACATAACTATATACACATTCGATCATACATATATGAACATATATGTACATCTAATGTACTTATACGTGTGTATTTGTTGTGTACACATGGGTGCACACATGTACATATATATGTTCAACCTTACATATCCACCAACACACACACACACACACATATATACACTCACATGTGTGTTTATATTTGAATGGGCGTGAGCTCCCACTGAGGCACCAATAGAAAGCGTTACTATATGCCATTATTCATACACACTAAATATTTACATATATATATATATATATATGTATATATATATATATATATATATATATATATATATATATTGCATACATATATACACACATACAAATACATACAAACATTCATATGTACAAACACATGTACGCACATACATAAGTACATACATACATACACACATATACACATACATACAAATGCATCGCCACACAACAATACATACGTATATATATATATATTTATACATACATTGGTACATAGATACGTACCTAGTACATACACATAAATGCATAATTACGTATCTACCTACGTACATACATACATAAATACATACATACATTAATACATACATACATACATACACACGTACATACATACATACATACATACATACATACATACACACGTACATACATACATACACACATACATACATACATAGAAATAGTGATGTCCACAAATATTTATTTTTTACCATCAACTCAATCAATATTGATTCTACACGACAGTAAACGTCAAAATCAATTGCTTTAATGGAGTCAGCATGGACATTAAAATTAATTTATCAAATGAAAAGCATTTAAACATTTTTATGGGATATTTATAGGATATTTATCAAGTGAATTGTATGCAGGCATAGCTTTGTGATGTTTTAAGATGTTTATCATAATATATGATTTCTCTGTTGTGTTTGTATATATAAAAATGCATACGTATGTATGTATGTATGTATATGTTTGTAATGTAGTAAGTATGCATGCATGCATGTATGTATGTATGTGTGTGTGTATGTATGTATGTATGTATGCATGCATTTTTGCGTACATTTGTGTTTTGTGTACGTGTGAAAGTATGTCCCTACACAAGTATATATATATATATATATATATATATATATATATATATATATACATACATACACACACAATCACACATAAACATACACTTGCATATATGTATGTATATCTATCTGGCCATCCACCACCATACGTACATGCATACATACACGCACACTCACACACACATATATATATACATATAAAACTCGACGAAAGTATATAAAATATAAAAGCCCCAAACCTGAAAAAACCCGCCTTATAACTCCACATGATATTTGTATTCGAATACAGCCAACGATCCGAGGAAGGAAAAAATCCTCAAATAATACATGAGGATTTTTAACAAATTAGTTTATAAGAATAATAGCAGAAACAACAAAAGTATAAAAATCAATATTTAAGCAAACAGTATATTGGCAAAAATGTGAAGAAACGCTCCTTGCTAAACAAAACTGAAATAAAATAACAAACACAAAACCTAGGCGATCAAATAAACAAGCCCAAAGAACTCTTTAATAAAAGGAACGTTTCAAATAAGTCAGTAGAGACCAACCAGTACAATCGAGAATTATACGTCCATACTAATGGATATGAAAGAACACATACACAGAGTAATAGCAGTTCTTGCCTGATGATCGTTGTAGCATGAAACTTGGGTTACCAACATGGAATCCAGTTGTGTTCGTGTGTGTGTTTGTCTGTGGTGAGTCTGTGTTTATTTGTGTGTGTTTGATGGCGCAGGCTTGCCCGTTTCGCACTTCTTGGAATCTGGGTTAAATATCATTTATAATTGATTCAGGTCAGTCCATGCCACGTGAGTGGAACTGTTGAGACGGAAACTGTATACAAGTCCGTCTGAAGGATCCTATTTTCAATTCAAATGTCCTGAGTGATCATATTGCATCAGACTAATTCGGCATGAATTCGGCACGTGTCTTAGAATTCTCATCCCTTCGCACGCCAGTCCAGTACAAAAGCAAGAAATAACGACGAAATAGCCTGTGCAAAAGCGACATGTATGCAGGTAAAACACCTAGATGCGGCAGCCAATGCAGACATTGTGAAGTCAATCCAAATAATGTCTTTTACATCAAAAAATGTCATCACACCATACAGTGTCAGCATGCCAGCGGTTTCGGTCCCGCAGTGAAGCAGTCATCGAAGCCGAAAGCGTTTTTATAGAATAATTTGCTTTAACAATCGTTATCAAGACTAATTGCACAAATGTTTATTCGAATACATATTTATTTATGCTGAAATATAGTTGTTTTATTGTATGCCATAACTGTCCTCAAATACTCCTCGCATTTTATTTATATATGACTTAGTGGTTTGTGCATTCAGCTCACAATCGTAGGTCGTGAGTTCAATTCCCGGTGGCGCATTGTGTCTTTGAGCTAGACACCTTATTTCATGTTGCTCCAATCCACTCAGCTGGCAAAAATGAGTAGTACCTGTATTTCAAAGAGCCAGCCTTGTCACACTCTGTGTCACGCTGAATCTCCACGAGAACTACGTTAAGGGTACACGTGTCTGTGGAGTGCTCAGCCACTTGTACGTTAATTTCACGAGCAAGCTGTTCCGTTGATCGGATCAGCTGGGACGCTCGTCGTTGTAACTGACGGAGTGCTCCTTTTATATATATACTAGCAGAGGCACCCGGCGTTACTCGGGAGTGGCACATAAAAGACACCATTTTAAGCGTGGCCGTTGCCAGTACCGCCTGACTGGCCCTC
>NC_068989.1:9073023-9073768 GCF_001194135.2 Octopus bimaculoides
GATGATGATGATGATGATGATGGTACTTGGAAACTTTTACGAAAATTAAAATGGGGATTAAATGAAAGAGATGATTTACGTGAATATCCTCACAAGAGTAATTGAAATAAATGGCGATTGTGGAACCCCCCACGCACGCACGCACACACACACACACACACACACACACACACACACACACACACACACACAGAGTATTACACATCAGATGAAATGGACGTGTGTGTGTGACAGAGGGAGAGAGAGTGAGAGTGAGAGAGAGAGAGGTTTGTTGTCATGTATACGTACATGCATAAATATGCATACATCTTTGTGTGTGAGTGTGTGTGTGTGCGTGTGTATGAGAGAGAGAGAGAGAGTAAATACTACATACACACCGCTCTCACTCTGTCTCACACACACACTCACACGCACACATACATCCAAAAATGATGGATGCATATGACAACACACCCCTTGACTCACTCACACTCTGTCTGTTACAAACACACACTTACATAAATGTATACAAGCATATTTACAAAGACACACGTGAGTATGCGCGCGCGCAATACCGGAAGTTGACGTTGCATCACAAGTATGTAAGCCGTTGTTACGTCAATACCGGAAGTTGACATTGAGGAACCTTTTTAAAGAAGTGAATCATAAATATAAAGCAATATTATTTATTTTTAATTAAAAAAATCAAATGAAGAGCCTAAGATTTATCCGAGGTCAAATTATTCATGCATCACAAGTATGGAAG
>NC_068989.1:9074320-9077056 GCF_001194135.2 Octopus bimaculoides
GTGTGTGTGTGTGTGTGTGTGTGTGTGTGTGTGTGTGTGTGTGTGTGTGTGTGTGTGTGTGTGTGTGTGTGTGTGTGTGTGTGTAAAGATAGAGGAGAGAGGGATAGAGAAAGAGAGGAGATAGAGTATAGATAACTAGATTATGCGAATATATGCATACATGCGCGTATGTATGTACGTATTTCTGTCTGTCAGTCTGTATGTATGTATGTACGTCAGTCTTATTTAGCCGTCGTCCAAACTACATAGGTAAATAATTCATCGTAGTAAAACTAAACACGTTCTAACAGAGATTGTGCCGGTTGGGAAATGGACAGTAATTCAAGCATAGAAAATTGAGTTTCAGATTTACAACGTTTATGAAAGCGAAGTTTACATAAATGTCTTTGTAAAGTGAATTGAGTAATTTGTATGTCGTGGAAAATGCACTTTATATGATGTTCCTCTATTAATGTTCTTGCGTAAATGTCAAAGTGGTTAGTGCAGATAATGTCACTGTGGTGAGAGAGGAGGGGAAACTACACATAGAGTTTTTAACGGAAAGCTAGGAGAAAATGATATACTGTGAATTAAATATTCATGACGATTTGCCGAAGGATGCGTAGGATTGTAATAGCTACGAAGCTCCAGTGACTGTGATTGCAAAATATGCTGCCTCTGATAGAAGGATGTAAGCAATGATTGTAAAGTTACCTTCGACCGACGCCATGTGCATTTAATTTTTCGAAAGATGTGTAGCAAGATTATTTATGCTGACTACTCGAAGAACGTGTAAGTTTGTTGTTGTTGTTGTTGTTGGCACTCCGTCGCTTACGACGTCGAGGTTTCCAGTTGATCCGATCAACGGAACAGCCTGCTCGTGAAATCAACGTGCAAGTGGCTGAGCACTCCACAGACACATGTACCTTTAACATAGTTCTCGGGGATATTCAGCGTGACACAGTGTGACAAGGCTGACCCTTTGAATTACAGGCACAACAGAAGCAGGAAGTAAGAGTGAGAGAAAGTTGTGGTGAAAGAGTACAGCAGGGTTCACCACCATCCCCTGTCGGAGCCTCGTGGAGCTTTTATGTGTTTTCGCTCAATAAACACTCACAATGCCTGGTCTGGGAATCGAAACCGCGAGCCTATGACCGCGAGTTCGCTGCCCTAACCACGTAAGTTTGTAATAAGCTATTGAATCTAGTATGACTATAAATGCAAACTTGTTATTTATGGGCTCGAATACGCCTCGAACATATCCGAACTGTTAACAATGTCATCCCGTCTATTATTATGACTATGATAGTAAAGCTGTTACGTCTGACAAAAGCTTGCGGGCAATGGCTGCTAAGTTTACCTTTGACTGAAGTCGTGTGCATCTAACTTTTCGAGAGATGTGTAGCTTATAACTACTGAACCTGTAATGGCTGTGGTTATGGATGTGTGAAGCTATTACATCCGACGAAAGGAAGTCTCACTGCTGGCTACACCTCGGGCGACACACTCTATTATAACGTGACTGATTTCAAAACTAATCAATACAAGAGAACTAACGGCAAATCTTGCATAGGCCTTTTATATTAACAACATAATTAAATTAATTTATGCACGAATATGCTTCATTGTTGACACAGTTCATATCTGAGGTGAATAATCCTGAATTCCGTTTCGGTAGTATTAATGAATCCGGCGATTCGATATGGAACATAACACTGTCGGTAAGCAATTTTTCAAAGGCATGTCGAAATTTGTGCTACTAGGCTAAGCAGCAAACAATTTTCAGTGGAATGTTCGTTCTGAATCATGACACTAGCGCCAAACGATTTTCGAAGAAATACGTTTTTTTGTCACTGCAAATTATTAAGTTGACAATGCATGCACTTCTACTCAAGTTACTCAGACGAATTTAGCTGTGTCCGAGTTAGTATACACTGCAGAAAAAAATAAAGCTAGAGGCTATTAATCTCTTTATGGATATAAGTATTCTTTCTCTGATGAAAGTCTAAGAAAACCAGAAACTACTCCAAGATTACTAGAAACTAGTCAGTTAAAATGCTCTTTTTTCTGCTAATGAATGTGTGTGTGTGTGTGTGGTATAACTATTTAGTTTACTGTTCACAGGGATGCTTAAAAAGACGTCTGTGCACCGCATTAAATATCCCGCATCCCAATCTCGATTATACGATTTAATACTCCTTAGATTCATGTGCGTCTATCTAGTGTATAGTTCCGGTTATACCTTAGACAATTCATATTTCTCATTGATATTTAAAGCAGCTACTTTGTTCCTTTGTCATTTCTTGTTCGATATACGTACAAATCCATCACGGCGTCAACAAATGCTAGACGTTGCATGACTGACATTAGTTCAACGGCGGCTAATGAAGTGAATTGTCACCGAAACACCAAGATGTCTCGCATGATCGATTCGATCATGCATGTATATATATGCATATACATACATGACAACATATATTTCTGTGTGCGTGTGTGTATGTGTGTGAATGTGTGCGTAAGTGTGTGTGTGCGTGTGTGCGTGTGTGTGTGTGCCTGTGTGCATGTGAATGTATATGCATATTACATTACTTGGTCTTATATTGCTTGAACATAGCTAACAGTGCGATTGCATTTCTTACAAATTCCAAGTTTTACATACAATTTTGCTCTGATATCATAAAAGATTTTAAACAATAACCTGAATGTCATTTACTTAAAAGAAAAAATAATAATAATCTTAATAAATAATATATATAT
>NC_068989.1:9077266-9077875 GCF_001194135.2 Octopus bimaculoides
GAACAAAAATAATTTTAAAAACTGTGAACATCTCAGTATCTTTGTCAGAGATTTTATTTTACCAATAATAATAATAATAATAATAATAATAATAATAATAATAATAATAATAATGGTAAAAGAATGAAACGGAACTCTAACAAACATTGTATTTTAATCTGCTGCAGGCTAATTTCGTAAACAACAAACTAGATTTGTCAACATGTTTGTATGTATGGTTTTGGTGTGTTTTTTTTTTCTTAGAAGATGGGAGTTGATGTGAGGGTGTTTATTTTCGTTTTTTCTTTTTTTTTTTTTTGACATGTGTATGTGTATGTATGCGTAGGTTTTTGTGCATGTATGTCTACATGTATACATACACAAACGCATGTACACACACACACACATACACATATGTATTTACATATATATAGGTAAATATATTTAAATTTACATAATTATATACATTCGCATGTACATATAATACATAAGACATGGTACAGTGTATATATATATATATATATATATATATGTGTGTGTGTGTGTATATACGTACATGTATATATATATATATATATATAAGTGTATATATATATATATATATAAGTGTATATATATATATATATATAA
>NC_068989.1:9077953-9098283 GCF_001194135.2 Octopus bimaculoides
ATATATATATACCCACACACTACGTATAAGGGAAAGAAGAAATATAATATAATTCCCAAAGAACCATAAACAGCTAGAAGCAATTGTTTGTTGTTTGGAAGAAATCCTCCAGTTACTTAGTTACTTTTTACTTCTCCCACTTCTCAAGAACAATTATTATTATCATTATTATTTTTCTTTTTTTTCTTTTCCCTCTTTCTGCTTCGCCTTCATTACTGTTACTTTAATGTCGTCAGACAGAACCGTGTATATTTGCTGTTAATTCTAATGTTTGGTGTTGTGTTTTTCAACCATTATTAAGTATTTTCTAGAAAATATGTCATCTGCCTATCTGACAATGAAAGGAAAAAAGAAAGAAAGAAGGAAAGAAAGAATCAAGCAACCAAAGCGAAAGAAAAATTTTTTAACTTGAACTAGATGTTTAGCCTAAAACAATGTAATTTATTCATGTGTGCGTGTGTGCGCGCGCGCGTGTGTGTGTGTTGAAGAAGAGTGCACATGCAAAGATGCTTACATGTTACATGTACAAGTGTATATATTTGTGTATGTGTGTGTATATATATCTATCTATCTATATTTCAAATTTTTGGCACACGGCCAGTAAGTTTCGGGGGTTGGGTTAGCTTATTGCATCAACCCCAGTGCCAAGCTGGTACTTATCCCATAAATAATACAGTTTTTCCAATTTCATGAGCTACAAGTCGGACAGGGACACAATAAACTACCTGCATCAACTTGCTATAAAAGAAGGCAGTAATTTTACCATGTAAAATTCTTAGTGCAAGTTTTGAAGAGTGCAGTTCGATTTTAATAGTTATTTTTTCAAAGCTATATTAGAAGTGACAAAGGAGCATATTCGGCATATTTTGCTTTATGAGTTCAATAAAGTCAACAACGCAACGGAAAGTGCGAGGAATATTAATGCAGTATATGGGGGATGGACAATAAGTGTAAGCCAGTGTCAACGGTAGTTCCAGAAATTCCGAGCCAGAAACTACAGCCTAGAAGATGAGTCTCGTCCTGGAAGATCTAGAGAGCTCGACGAAAACTACCAGCAACACCTAGTAGGACAAAATCCCATTTTAATTGTTGAGGAACTAGCAGAGAAGCTTGGATTTGATCATTTGACCATTCGTCGACACCTGCGTGCTATCGGAAAAGTCAGCAATTTGAGTCAATGGGATCCTCACGAACTTTCCGAGTCTGTATGCTCGGCCACATACAGTGAGGATGACATTCCAAAGGCTGGAACAGTTTGAATGAGGAACGATGCCTCACTCATCATATTCGCCAGACATTGCCCCATCTGATTATCATTTATTCCGCAGTCTTCAAAATCATTTGGACGGAAAGAATATGAATTCAGTAGACGACGTCAGAACAGTACTGGAGGAGTATGTGGTCCCAGGTGAGATCCGCAGTAATAGTGAAGCCTAGTATTTGATGCAACTATTAGGGCTCTAGCTGGGTGCCGTTCCTGTTTAAGAAGGTGTGGTACGATGGTTTTTTTGATATGAAGAGTTCTTGATTTTTTGCTGAAGGTTACTTTCCAGGCCCGTCATTCAAGGAATCAGTGCAGTTTTGGCGTGGACGTGTGATGTATAGGATACACGTGGATGAGACATTGTTGAGAAAGGTTTGGGAAGAATGAAGATTCGTATCATCTGCATAAGAATGGACGTCGTTAGATGTAGCGGCGGAAAGCAAGTTGTTGGTGTACAAACGGAAAGGCGTAAGCCACAAAGCTGAACCCCAGGAACACAAAAGAGTTGAGAGGAGAAAAGACAATGTTCCGTCAACACATGCTGCGTCTGTGTGATCGGATTGAAAGCTACCAATTCAAGAGGTAAGAGAAAGACAAAGCTTGTAGGTGGGCTGTTTCGAGAAAGAGAGAGAGAGAGAGAGAGAGAGAGGGAGAGATCGAGAGAGATCGAGAGAGAGAAAGAGCTGAGAGAGAGACCGAGAGAGAAAGAGACCGTGAGAGAGAGAGACAGAGACAGAGAGAGTGAGAGACAGACAGACAGAGAGAGTGAGAGACAGACAGACAGAGACAGAGAGAGGGAGAGACAGACAGACAGAGAGAGGGAGAGACAGACAGACAGAGACAGAGAGAGACAGAGAGAGAGGGAGAGCGCCTATATATTTCAGAACATCATTGTTTATGGTCGTTTCTACTTTAAAAATGTTAAAAGTGAGTGCAGTGAAACGGTCGTTTGTTGGGGTCAGAGGGGTCGCCTTTGTTTAGAATGAGATACACAGCAACATATTTCTAAATATCAGGCTGTTTTCCCTTAATGCGAGGAGGAGGAGGAGGAGGAGAGATTAAAGAATTAGTTGTGTATAGAGGAAAGTTTTGTTGTGCAATGCTTGCATATAATGAAAGGGACATTACACTGCAAGACAGGTTTACGTTCTCAAAAGTTTTCCGAGCTGTGGTGTAACCGGTGAGATATAAGGGGTTGTTTGCGGAAATATTCAGGTAGTTATGGTATTAAAAGGGTCACTTAAGATTTCCTTCGCGTATGTAGATCAAGTAATCGATGACTATTCGTTAGGTCGAACATAAGATGGCCACACGCCCGGTTTTAGACCGGAAGATTAGGTTTAAGAGTAATCTGTCCTTCGTCCGACCACTACCCGAACCAGATGTTCATCAATCTGTCAGTTGTAGATATGCAGAAATTTGTTACCTATATGTATAATAATCCTTTCTACTACAGGCACAAGGCCTGAAATTGAGGGGAGGGGATTAATCGATTACATCGACCCTAGTGTTTCACTGGTACTTAATTCAAAGATCCCTAAAGGATGAAAGGCAAAGTCGACCTCGGCGGAATTTGAACTCTGAACGTAGCGACAGACGAAATACCGCTAAGCATTTCGCCCAGCGTGTTAACGATTCTGCCAACTCGCCGCCTTACCTAAATGTATAATAATATTAAAATAATTTAGTTTCGTAACAATTCTCATCTGAGTAAAATTTTAGTCTTTCAAAGTTTTGTCACGTGTTTCATTTGAATCAATCTCAGGGTAATAATCCGACTGTCATTTTTTACTATAGAATGCCAGAATTAATCCCCTCGCGTCCTCTTAGTTAGCTCTGAGCTCTTGGTTTGACTCAGGAGAACACAAGTTGGTTCTTTTAAAAATCATTCCTTTCTTTGTCTTTCGCATCGACATGACATACGAACCCTGGTACTCTCCTTCCACAGACATCGAGAAAGCAACACAGAATAGAATCGGTTGTCTCAAATCATGAGATACATTAAGCTAATCATTTATCTGCTGCTGAAAACACGTACTCTATCTGCCTTTTCCTTTTTGCATCAGGTCAATTGTATTAATACTTTCTACAACACAAATTAATCAATTAACTATATAAAACACGAACATATGTGCACATTCTCCATAATGCATTTATGTAAAATTTTCTATATTCTATGCTTGAATTACTGTCCAAACCATGTGCTATTCATTATTGAATTATGTTCATCCTGTAAGTTCAACTTCTGTAACATGGAAACGAATAGAAAACTCATATATATTTTATCATCGTTATTATATCTGAGCATTCTCTAATTTGCTAGTTTTATATATAAAGTAGTTAAAACGTTAGTAGCATATTAACGAATGTTTCTGGCACTTGCCACTTTCTTACAGTGTACGAGTTAGGATATAGTGTCGACACATGCAAGAGTAAAATCTGTCAAAGCAATAATGTAGAGTGGTTGACATTCTTTGTTCTTGTTTCAAGCCTTTAAAGAGATATCGAAAAGAAAGATTACAGTCATCTAACTGTGCCATCTGTCACAGCCGCCTTCCTAGATCGTTTGGCTCGTAAAAATGCGCGACGAACGGTTTTTATAGGAGACCAGAAGTCAGATTCTAGAATTTCCACGCCATTGCTTCACGCTGATTGGTCGGTTGATAGACCGATCACGTGAAACTATGCTGGTTTGCTCGTGATATCTGACCAGGTATCCACAGATTCGGTTTCTAATCTCTGCTACACCCTATACAGTTTTGATTTGTGTTTGTGAGTGAAGTGTATTACAGCGGCTTCTTGTTCTACATATATGATAAACTAGCGGGAGAGGATTATATTCATAGCTCAATATAAGTGTCAGAAACTTGAAATTTGCAAAATTCACATTTGCAATCAATCATTAACAGTTTATTCGCCTGTTTTCATATTTGTTGTTTAATTTTGAGAAGTAGGGTTTTAGTTTTATCATTTTACTGGTATATTGTTAGTATTTCTTTATTGTTTCGTATGAAGCATTTCGTGTTCTATTGTATGAGGTTTTTCGAGGTAATATGCTTTTGGTTCATATACACTTTATGTGTGATTTATGTATTTTTAAGTATGCTGTTTGATGCATTTATTGCACCCCTGTGAGTGCTTTTATCGCTGTAATTAGTTCATTCAGATTAACTTTTAAGTGGATGACATCCTTGTAAATTTGCCTTTGCTGTTGAGTACATTGTCAATTTTTCCAGTATTTTCGTTATCATCCATAATTATCAATATTGCGATGATGATGTTTTGTTTTAATTATGCAAACTACATCATGAGTATTCGTTTATTCTTGTTCTCATCATCATCATCATTACAATAATAATAATAATAATAATAATAGTAATAATAATCATTATTATTATTATTATTATTATTATTATTATTTTATTGTCTTTGCACAGCTTCTAACGCTGGAGATGTCTTACAGTGTCAGCTGTTCACTACCAGTGAACTGAGGTAACACCTCTTATTTTTCGAGCACCTTCCGGAGTATTTGAGCGGTTCCAAGCAGTGCTGTTTTCTGCAAGTGCTCCACCCTTATTGCAGCCCCTATTTGTTCCACGTACTTATCGAGATTTGTGCTCACTGTTCCCAGAGCACCGACAATCATTGGTATTACTGCTACCTTTTTTATCGACCACAACTGCTTAACTTCCCAAGCTAACCTGTCATATATTTCGACTTTTCTTTCTTCCTTATCGCATACCTTGTCAGCTGGGCATGCTATATCTATAATCCAGCATAGTTTGTTTTCTTTCTCAATTAAGACTATATCTAGCTTTCTATTCTCTATCTCATGGTCGCACTGAATTATAAAATCCCATAGGATCTTTGCATTTATATTTTCGACGATGCCTTCAGGTTTTTGCTCTGTCAAGTCCATACTTGTTGCAAAGTGTCCAATGCTAGGATGAGTATATGTTGGTAGATGGTGAGGAATTTAGTTTCCTGCGTGCTTGGAGCAGTTTCTGCTTTGTAGAGTTTGATTACTTTAATGTGTCTAGGGATCTTTTTTAAAACGGGGGCCACATTTTTCATTAACGAAACACTTTGAAACTTGGAACACTGGTAGTATGTGTCATATAAAACATCTTTTTCTCTCAATCTTCTTTAAAAAAAAAGAAATCCATAAGTTATTCCATGTTAAAGTTGTCGTATTTCTGTAATTTCAACCAATCACTGACGTCCATTCAGCCGATATACATTAAGTACCGACTACATAAACAAACGATTCTGAAACAATTAACCCTAACCCTAACGTTAGGGTTAGGGTTAGGGTTAGGGTTAAAGCAAATTTAAAATGAAAAAAGCAAATAAAACGAAGGTATGGAGATTAAATACGCTTTACATCGCTTAATCAGCCAAAGGAGTAAATATAAACAACTGAATACTTGTCAGTGATTGGTTGAAATTATCGAAATAAGACAATTTTTTACATGAAATAAATTCGAATACAAAAATATTTTTCTGTTCTATAACACAAAATAGATAAGTATACGAAGTTTGAAAGTTTTTCCGTACCAAAAACACTACGTAAAACATTAATGAAAAATGTGGCCCCCGTTTTAAAATAGATCCGTGTCTAGTTCAATGACAATCAGATGTCTATATATTATCAAGAGACGAGTATTTTCTATTTAGCCATGTTGTATAACGCATCCGTAGAATTGCTTACAAAAATAGATGATTAATGATGGAAACATTATTCATAACACGAGAAAATGATCAAACACGCAGTTGACAAACACAAGTCACGAACAAAAATAATCACCTAATTGGTGATGCGTAAATCTAAAGGCCAAAATTCAAATGCTGGAAATAATGTGAAGTGTGTTCACATTATCCCTGACTTCTATAGATACGAAGTGACATGTTGGTGATGGAATTAAGAATTATTCTGTTTCCAACAAACTCAGTAGTGACAGACAGGAAATCCAAATAATCAAAGAAGGATAAGGGGAGGAGGATGGGATGGAACGAAAGTAAGAGGAAAATCAACATGAATGTCAAAAGATGTGATACTTTCTCATCCGATGCTGCTTAGTTTTCTACTCTAGGCACAAGGCCCGAAATTTGGGAGAGGGGGGACAGTGGATAAGATCGACCCCCAGTACGCAACTGGTACTTAATTTATCAACTCCGAAAGGATGAAAGGCAAATTCGACCTCGGTGGAATTTGAACTCAGAACGTAAAGACAGACGAAATACTGCTAAGCATTTCGCCCGGCATGCTAACGTTTCTTGTTTCTTTATTGCCCACAAGGGACTAAACATAGAGAAACAAACAAGGACAGACAAAGGAATTAAGTCGATTACATCAACCCCAGTGTGTAACTGGTACTTAATTTATCAACCCCGAAAGGATAAAAAGCAAAGTCGACCTCGATGGAATTTGAACTCAGAACGTAACGGCAGACGAAATATTGCTAAGCATTTCGTCCGGCGTGCTAACGTTTCTGCCAGCGCGCCGCCTTTGAGAGAACATGTATTATGTAGTACTTAGGGTAAAAGCATATAAGAAATACCAGGTGGCATTATGGTATAAAACATACACTATAATCATAGAAAGTTTAGATGGTAGCTGTACAACATTTGTAATCCATCAATCACTGATCAGGAATGAAGAGATCCTATGGTGTGCTGGTTTGCCTCCTATGATGGAAACCCGCATTGAAAGAAACGATGGTGATGATGATGATAATGATATAATAATGATGATAGTGAAGAAGAAGAAGAAGAAGAAGAAGAAGAAGAAGAAGAAGAAGAAGAAGAAGAAGAAGAAATTGATGATGATGATGATGATGATGAACAACTTTAGATTTAAAAAAAAATTTATACTGGCAAAAAAATTCAGAATCAGCAGATTTACCCTCTGATTAAGGAGAATTTACCCTTGGTGGATAAATTTACACCAGCGACAGAACCCCTGCTCTGAACAATGCGATGGTTTTCTATATCTTGTGGAAGAGAACAACAGAAAGAAACAGCAAACACTTAAGAATACCTTACATGATAGATTATGTCAATCATATCAAATTATGTTCAGAAGCACATGGGATGTTTTTGATACATCAGCAGGTTCTAAGACGAATAATATTTGGGAGTTTTGAAATACCTTTGTTATTGTCTATCAATGTTATGTTACTTTAAACAATTTCTGTTATTACTGTTATTTTTAGAATCGGAATAAATGCAAGATATAGCGAATATTACAATAGATTTTAACAAAGAAAGGAAAATAAATAAATAAATAAATAGCTTGCCATGAGAAAAAATTGTGAGTGTTCAATATATATGATGTAAACTATGCAAGAGAATGTTTTTTTAAAGAAAAATCAATTTTTTGTTTTTTAATCCATCAAATTTTAAACTTTTTATTTCATAAATAAAATGCATTTATCAATTTAAAAAAATATTTTTTTAATGCAAGTATATAAAACTTAAAGAATAAGTGATAGACATTTTGATACCAAAGGAACACTATAGTTAGCAGAATGTGTATCATTGTTGAGAATGTGCCAGTATCAAGATTACGAGATATTATATTGCCAAAATACAAGCAATAAAAGTAATGTTAATAATGTACGTTCAGCTTCTTCTACATGTCAATATAAAGCTTGCCCTATTTTCAAAGAAATGCTTCACACCCTGCTGCTATGCCTTGAAAGCACTTTTATTTTGTGGCATATTAAAAGAAGCATTTCTATATTATTACTGAGCCCTATATATTAAAAGTACACTCCCAACAAGTGGAATGTGGAGCTAGGGGTACATTATATTATACTTCACATATATTGCTATTCTCTTCATAGAACACACAAACTGGCAAATTTTTAACCAGCCAGCTGATATTCCAGAGATTTTGGCTGGCTACAGCTCTTGGAATAATGTTTAGCAGACCTAAACTGATGTTTCCAACTTGATTGCTTTCATAAGCATTAGGATTAAAGGGGCCAGTACTTATCTATGGGTTCTGCAATATAGGGCACATGTGAGACCAATCTCCGTGCTGATATGATGCTACTACTGTTACGGTAGCTGAAACCATTGTAGAATTTCTTCTGGCTTCGCTTTCTGAGTTTAAATTCTGCCAAGGTCGACTGTCTTTCGTCCTTTCAAGGTCACTAAAATATGTACTGGTAGAAGACTGGGGTTGATGTCATTGACTAGGGTCCTTCCCACCAAATTTCAGGCAGACCTTGTGCTTATAATAGAAGGGACTATTACAGAAGCTTTCCTCTCTAAGAATTGAATAAAACATTCCTCATCACCATCATCATTTAACATCCGCCTCCCATGTTGGTATGGGTTGGATAGTTTGTCAGGAGCCGGCCAGGTGGCAACCAGGACCAGACGTCCATGTCGGTTTTAGCAGGGTTATCCTTTGACAGTTCTCCAGAGCTGTTGTTACTCCTTATAGAACAGGCCTCTATGTGGTCTCACAACTTGAATGAAGTCGCAACAAAATTTTCCTCACGTTATACACTACATTCATGAAACATTAACACATTGCTTAACAGACTTTGGGATTCACAATACCTGTAAAAAAAAATGGTATGACTGCAGTTCCAATGTTTTCTCAATTGGGCTGACCTGAGGTTAAACAATGCCTACGATATCAGTAAATTAAGCCACTCATATGATGATGATGATGATGTTGCTTAGCCTCAGGTCAGCTCAACTGAGAAGATCCTATAATCAAAGACAATGGAACTACAATCATACCATTTTTTTTACAGGCATTGTGAATCCCAAACTTTGTTATGCAATGTGTTTATTATGTATGTATATATATATATATATATATATATATATATATATATTCTTTTATTCTTTTTTTTAATTCTTTTACTTGTTTCAGTCATTTGACTGTGGCCATGCTGAAGCACTGCCTTTAGTGAAACAAATCGACCCCTGGACTTATTCTTTGTCAGCCCAGCACCTATTCTAGTGGAGACATAAACACACCAACATCAGTTGTCAAGCAATGTTACTGGGTAGAA
The DNA here is from genome assembly GCF_001194135.2 of Octopus bimaculoides. Taxonomy (NCBI): domain Eukaryota; kingdom Metazoa; phylum Mollusca; class Cephalopoda; order Octopoda; family Octopodidae; genus Octopus; species Octopus bimaculoides. The sequence goes on from NC_068989.1 coordinate 9,087,257, forward strand.
ATACACACACATACATACATACCTACATACCTACATATGTATATATACGATGGGCTTCTTTCAGTTTCTGTCTACCAAGTCCACTCACAAGGCTTTGGTCAGCCCGAGGCTATAGTAGATGACACTTGCCCAAGGTGCCACACAGTGGGATTGAACCTGGAACCATATGGTTGGTAAGCTAGCTACTTATACTTATTTCAGTCATTAGACTGTAGCCATGCTGGAGCACACATTGAATAATTTTGGTCGAATGATTGAATCGACCCCAACACGTATTTTTTCAAGCCTATTGATCTCTAATACTGGACTGCTAAGTTACAGGGAATGTAAACACACTAGCACTGGTTGGCATTAGGAAGGGCACCCAGTCTTAGAGACCATGCCAAAGCAGACAATGGAGCATAGAGCTGTCCTTGGGCACATCAGATCCAGTCAAAGTGTCTAACCCATGCTGGCATGGAAGATGGATGTTAAATGAATGATGATGATCAATGGATTACTGTAACGTCTTTGACAAAGTACAAATAACAGTAAATTTAAATGTTGGTTTTGTAAGCAAAATAATGGCAGAGAGAGAGAGAGGGGGGAGAGAGGGGAGAGAGGGGGAGAGAGAGAGAGGGAGAGAGGGGGAGAGAGAGAGGGGGAGACACATTAAGTGGTAGATGAGAGGTCTGGATGGTAGGTAGGTGTAATCTGTGGCTCTTCTAGGGGTAGTGAATGCTATGTGCATGCATGCATGTATGCGTGTGTGTGTGTGCGTGCATGTGTGTAGAAATATGTGTAGATGTTAGTGACCTGTTGTTTCAGTGGTGAAGTCAATGACAAGTGGGTGTGGTCTGAGTGATGGGCAGGGTTAGACTAATTTGTAATGCCTCTTGGGGTGGGGAATACTATACCTACACACACACATATATATATGTGTGTGTGTGCATATATATGTATATATATATATTGGAAAGCGGACGTTAAACGATGATGATGATGATATATATATATATATATATATATATATATATATATACACATACATACATACATGTATTATATATATATGTGTGTGTGTGTATACTAGTATGTATGGGTTTAGGGATATATGCACATATGCGTGTAAGTGTATGTGCATGAATGAATGCGGAGGATGTATCACAACGTTTATTGCGATGTAGAATGGAATTAATGAGCAGATGTGTTATGTTGTGTAATAGCATGGGGTGGGATACACGTGGAAACTTGAGTTGGAGGGTGTAAAAGGGGTGGAGTTAGTTAGACTGAATTTATTGCTGGTTTGAGATGGTGAGGTTGTGTTTGAAAGCTGGTAACATGGAGTGTTTTGTGGGTGGTGGGGAGCAAGAAGGAATACCGGTGACAAAAGGTACCCATGCTGGTGACACATAAAAGGGACCCATGCTGATAACACATTAAAAGCACCTACTACACTCTTGGAATGGTTGACGTTAGGAAGAGCACCCAACTGTAGCCAAACCAGACTGGAACCTGGTGCAGCTCCCCGGTTTACTAGTCCCAGTCAAACCATCTAACCCATGCCAGCATGGAAAACAGATGCTAAATGATGATGATGAAGATGACGTTGAGTTATATTTCTATCTATTTCTAAATGAGGCGACTTGACCCAAATCCTTGGTGGTCTGTCAACAAGAATATCAGCTCTATATACCAGCTTCTTATTGAGTCATCTCATGTTCAAAGGAACATTATTATGGATCTGTAATTGCACAACTATTGCATATGAGGAGATTAACTAACATCTTTTGTTATTTCTAAATATTTGTGATCCATTACATAAACAACAATTGCAACCTTTTACAGAATTTTTATTAAAATTTATATGATAACTGTGTGTTGGTGGAAACTGGCTGTCAGTTAGGGTAAGGAATCATTTACCTACATTGGTTAACATCTTTACGGCATGGTGGATTGAACCACAAGGTTTTTCTATGTCTACACACCCTTGAAATAACAGAGATGGGTTTGACACAGGTGATTTTTTTTTCTCTTTAAAGCCAGTTTTTCTAGAATAATGTAAAAATTTGGAGTGGCTTTATTGAAAATGGGATAGTAATATGTTCAATAGTCAAGAATAGGTGAGTCAAGCCTTTGCTTAAAATTCCTGGTGATATCTAAGATATCAAAGTAGTTGACTATTTCAGATTGGTACTAATAATAATTTTAAAGTTTAGTGGAGCATATATATTCTTTTTGTAAGTTCCAAGTTACTCAAGAGATTGAAAAAAATTGGGAATATATTTATCATATATGAGCATGTGAGGGAAATATTTCTTGTGTATCACATTTGATAAGGTTGAACCAGCATCACAAACTTCAACCCTTAACTTACAATTACAATCCACCCAACAAACCTCCACATTGTTTCCATCTATTCAGTTTCCCTCACAAGGCTTTAGTTGGCCTGAGGCAATAGTACAAAACGAGATGCCATGAAATGGGGTTGAACACAAGATCTGATAAAGTGAACAGCTTGATTATTTAGCCATGTTGCTAAATTATACAACAGAAAAGAATAATATAAGCATTTTATATTTTATATTTCATGGTTATTGATCCCATTTTATGTAAACTAAGATAACCAAAAGCATTACTTGTTACCAAAGATGTATTTTATGGATAATTATGATCGCTACCACCATTTCAATTTAAATATTCGTTTTTCTTTTTTGTCACAGTTGTTAGTTTGTTCAAAGCATTGTCAATCAATTATTGTGATGACTATCTCTCAGAGCATTTAATGCCAGTTCAATAAATGACTTCAGTAATAGTATTAATGGAGTTAGTTTAATTATCTGAAGGAGACTGTCTATTTGTCAGGCTAACACAGTAGACATCTGGGGATATCACCAATTTCGTTGCCAATTAGCTGACACTTTCATTCTGAATAACATTAGTAGAAATAATGCAACGCTGCATAAGAATATAAAAGGTCTCAATTTCACTAGATTCCATTAATCTAATTAACGTTACCTTAGTATTGAGTGCTTTCATTTCTATTTTTTTTTTTTGTCTCTCTTTAGTTTTACTTACATTCGTCATGATAGCATGGGTAAGCTGAAATAGGCTATCAGACATAATCAGACATGAGCTCTCAACATCAGAACAGTATAATGTCTGTTCTGTTCAGTCAGGTAAGAACAAAACATAAAAGTTCAGAGAAACGGTTATATAGCTACAGCGAGGTTTTGAACTTTTGGTTCTCTGATCCATAATCTCAGCCATCTTCCATTCACAACCATTGAGCTTCTAATCATCAACAAAATTATAGACTGAAATGAAAATCATTTTATTTTTCAAACCATTGTTCACAAAGATGTGAATGCTTTCTTTGAAGTTCTGATTCTTCGTATTTGAGTGATTTCGTTATACACTGTTGAAATGTGTGTTGTATAAATACAGAATCTTCATCTTTTTGTATTTTTCTCTCAGCTTCAGTCTTCTACCATGTGATTCTTCTGCTTCTGTCAACGCTTTTATTTATGTCTGCATGGAAAGCAGACATTGAATGATGATGATGATGACTGATGATGATGATACTGATGACGATGATGATGAGGATAATGATGACAATCACAACAACAGTGACAGCAGCAATGGTTGCCTCAGTGGTGGCAGTGGAGGCGGTAGCAGGGGTGGTGGTGGTGGTGGTGATGACAATGACAACAACAGTGGCAGTAGCAATGGTGGCTTCAATGGTGACAGTGGACATGATGGTAGTGGAGGCAGCAGCGGCGGCGACAGCGGCAGCGGTGGCGGCGGGAGCAGGACAGGCGGCGGCAGCAGCAGCAGCAGAAGCAATAACAACAACAACAACAACTTTCTGTTACAAATTATAATTTGAGAATCTGGCTGACAATCCATTCATGATCTCTTGGATTTCTAACTGTCGATACAGTTTCTTTTGGTTTTGCTCTTGTGACCTCAGGGTGGTAGTAAAAGAATTGGTAAGGCTGTGATTGGAATGTTACTTCTGTGGTCCCCTTCACATAGCAGAGTCGGATTTCAAGAAAGTAGAAATCAGCTCCAAAAGGATAGAAAACAACGTTAGCTCTGACAGGATTCAGTTTTAACAAGTTTGTGAGCCAGTAAAAATACGACATGGCATTCAATTTGATGCTGTAATGACTATGATAGTCCAAAGTGTACGGTATTATATATCTCTCAAGGCTGATCTTACCAATCGGTTCCGCGTTAGGGATAGAACGGAATGTTAGGTAACGCTGTGATTATATGATTGGAGTGTAGCGGTTGAGGTGTGATGTGCCATATCAGTTCGATTTGATGTAGGCCACTACTGGATGTAGCGTGTAGATGTAACACTTGAAGGTTCTCACGTTGGAGTAACTAGTAAACATCGAAGAATCAACACCAAGAAGGAAGAAATATTATTTACATATGTTTATTCGTTTGCCAGACAGGTAGTTAAAGAGACAGTAGCAATTCTAGTGATAGTGACAACAAGGATGGCTCGCTGGTTAGTAGTTGATGGTGTAGAAGCTGTCTGTTAGTAGCAAGTGAAAGAGTAAGGAATGCATGGTGCTGACTAGAAAGGAAGAAAGAATAAAGGTGGCATCGTCTTTCTTGCAACCAAAAGTCTCTCTTCACATGTCAAGCGAAGGGTGAAGGGAAGTGCTGCTTTTGGTTAAGGCTGACGCAAAAGTGGGTGCTGCTCCTTGGTCTGACTGACACAAAAGAGGAAGAGATAGGAACTTCTGTCTGTTATATAGACTATGGTCAGTAATGTAGGTCAAACACCTTAAACAAAGGACTGACCTTTCCTTGACCAACACAGGTCCTAGGGGGTCGAGGGCTCCTCATCAATCATCTGGTGTGGAGAAGATTTCCTGCTCGTTTTGACAAGCAACAAGCAGGTGGATTTGGTTTCAAATCTCAGGCAGGGTCAAAACGAGCGGGAAATCCTCTCCACACCAGATGATTGATGAGGAAGAGTCCCTGGGACCTGTGCTGGTCAAGGAAAGGTCAGTCCTTCGTTTAAGGTTTGACTTACATTACTGACCATAGTCTATATAACGGAGAGAATTTCCTATCTCTTCCTCTTTTGTGTCAGCCAGACCAAGAGGCAAGCAGGTGGATTTGATTTCAAATCTTAGGCAGAGTCAAGCTAGACCCTTAAAGGAGTGTTACCTAACACTCCATTGTACCCCTAGCGTGAAACCAACTGGTAAGATCGGCCGTGATGGATATATAATACTGTACACTTCAGATATTATACAATAAGGCACAGGAGTGGCTGTGTGGTAAATAGTTTGCTTACCAACCACATGGTTCTGGGTTCAGTCCCACTGCGTGGCACCTTGAGCAAGTGTCTTCTACTATAGCCTCGGGCCGACCAAAGCCTTACGAGTGGATTTTGGTAGACGGAAACTGAAAGAAGCCCGTCATATATATGCATATATATATATATATATACGACGGGCTTATATATATATGCATGTGTGCGTATATGTTTGTCCCCCAAACATCGCTTGACAACCGATGCTGGTGTGTCTACGTCTCCCGTAACTTAGCGGTTCGGCAAAAGAGCCCGATATAATAAGTACTAGGCTTACAAAGAATAAGTCCTGGGGTCGATTTGCTCGACTAAAGGTGGTGCTCCAGCATGGCCGCAGTCAAATGACTGAAACAAGTAAAAGAGTAATACACACATACACACACACACAATCAACTACGGTAATAGTTGTAATAATCTATTTACTTTGTACGTTTGTACGAATTCAAATTTTGATTGTTTACACTCATATGAAATATTGTAGCAAGAGTTAAAAATAAAAAGGTATTTTTTGGTATGAATTGAACTCTGGACGATTAAGTATGTAAACAAAGCGATGGTTCAATTCAACCAATTAAATTATAGCTTAAAAGCGTCTCTCAGCTGATTAATCAATCAGTATGGCAATAAGGGAGTTAACTCTGATTAACAACTAGAAATTATCTCCCTTGTCAATTGGGATGTATTTACAAGCTGCTGGTCTTAAATTAGTTAAACATACGTTAGAGTTTGTCTTGGGCCTAATGCCCTTAAAAACAAAATAAAACGTATTTTTGCATGTTAGCCTGTATATGTAAATATTTTAAGGATAGAAGATTAATAATTTAAACTACAGAAAATTATGAAGTACTTACTTCTATAGTCAATAAAGAAACACATTTTATTCAAAATATCAGGTGTTAACTTTTCACATTTTTAAGAATATAGACTTACCATTTTATCAGTACTCCTGGCTACATCCAAGACTTCTCAGAGAAATTTTACAAGGTGGAACAAAATGCTTCAAGGTCCATAGCATGTGTCTACACAAGTGTGAGTGAGCATTTGTGAATGTCTGTGTATATATAGTCACAATAAGGATATTTAAATATCTTAGAGGAATATCTTATCCAAGATACACTGGTTTAATATATTATATTTTGAAGAGATATTTCTTCAATATATTATATAAAATATCGAACATTATTATCGAGTTAGGAAACAGAGATCCAATAGATACAAATTAATTCATTATATGTTAAGTAATTAATAAGTTAATTTGTATCCATTAGACCACTCTGTTTTCTAACTTTGTAATAATGTCTGATATTTATATATATCATTATCATCATCATCATTTAACGTCCATTTTCCATGCTGGCATGGGTTGGACAGTTTGACTGGGCTGGCACACTAGAAGTGCTGAACCAGACTCCAGTCTGATTTGGCATGGTTTTGTACGGCTGGATGCCCTTCCTAATGCCAACCACTCCAAGAGTGTAACGGGTGCTTTTATGTGCCACCAGCATAGGTGCCATTTGCATGAGACCAGGGAACATTTATGTGTCATGGGCGTGGGTGCCAATTCGTGCAACACTAGTATCTGCTACAACTGTGATTTTGCTCAGCTTGATGGGTCTTCTTCTCAAGCTCAACATAATGCCAAAGATCTTGGTCATTGTCTCTGTGGGGCCCAACACTTGAAAGGAACTCAGCCACTTTGCCTCTATGCAGCCCAATGTTCAAAAGATCTTCTTTACGTGTCACCAGCATGGGTGCACTTGGCTTAATGGATCCTCTCAAGCACAGCACATCACCAAAGGTCTCGGTCATATATATATATATATATTATTATTATCATTATTATTACATGCGTGTGTGTTTTTGTGCTACAAATTCGACGACTGGCACCCATGCCAACTTCTCCCTCACTGGACACTGAACTTGGCTTGCAAAGACCTGTTGGGGCAAGTGAAAGCGAAATTGTGATGGCACCTGTACCAGTGGAGCGCTAAGAGCACTGTCCGAGCGTGATCATTGCCAGAGCAGCTGTCTGACTTCCGTGCCAGTGGCACATAAATAGCACCATTTGAGCATGATCATTACCAGCGTCGCCTTACTGGCACCTGTACCAGTGGCATGTGAAAAGACATTCGAGTGAGGTTATTGCCAGTGCTGCTGGACTGGCTCCTGTGCAGGTGGCACATAAAATACACCATTTTGAGCGTGGCCGTTGCCAGTACCACCTGACTCGCTCTTGTGCTGGTGGCACGTAAAAGCACCCACTACACTCTCGGAGTGGTTGGCATAAGGAAGGGCATCCAGCTGTAGAAACTGCCAGATCACATTGGAGCCTGCTGCAGCCATCCAGTTCACCAGTCCTCAGTCAAATCGTCCAACCCATACTAGCATGGAAGGCGGACGTTAAACAATGATGATGATGAAGATGATTTGTCTCACTCCTTGGCAACTGGCATAGAGTTGTTTACATCCCTATAACCTAGTTGAGAATGCACCAGCCTTAAAAGCAAGCACGAGGTTGCTTTCATAAACTGAAACCTTTTTGAAATGGTGTCTCAGCCCCTGCACAGCAGTGGCCTCATGTTCGAAATAAGTAAATGGTTAAAATAATTTACCATCTTTCATTTTAGATATGTTTTATGTGTAACTTCTTTCCTATAAGGCATAGATGCACTGGACAGTTGCTTGGAGGCCTCTTGGATCTAGTGCACCATTTCTGATCTAAGTATATTGCAGCTTGCTGTCAGTAAATAAATACTGCAGGACCCAGGGTTTTGATTTTCCTAGGGGGCTTATAATGCTGCCAAAAAAGCCTTGCAAATAAATCATCATCATCATCATCATCGTTTAACGTCTGCTTTCCATGCTGGCATGGGTTGGACGATTTGACTGAGAACTGGTGAACCAGATGGCTACACCAGGCTCCAGTCTGATTTGGCAGAGTTTCTACAGCTGGATGCCCTTCCTGACGCCAACCACTCCGAGAGTTTAGTGGGTGTTTTTACGTGCCACCGGCACGAAGGCCAGTCATGCGGTACTGGCAACAGTCACGCTCAAAATGGTGTATTTTACATGCCACCTGCACAGGAGCTACTGGCAACGATCTCACTTGAATGTTGTTTTTCACCTGTCACTGGCACAAGTGCCAGGAAGGTGATGCTGGTAACGATCACGCTCAAATGGTGCTATTTACATGCCACCGGCACGGAAGGCAGACAGCTGCTCTGGCAACGATCACGCTCGAACAGTGCTCTTAGCGCTCCACTGGTACAGGTGCCATCACGATTTTGCTTTCATGAATTTGTGGCACCATCAGCTAATAGTCTGACACCTATAAAGTCAGATAGTTTGTTTGTGACATGCAATGAGGAAAAAATCTCAGGAAAAAAAAAATTGAATGTACGCAAGAAGTTGAGACATTATTCTTTATAAAAGTAACAATTATGAGAAAATGTTGAAATCAGCGATTGATCCATCAGTTATAAGTTTTCATCTAAAAATATTGTGACAGTTTATCACATCACAGCTTTCTAAAACAATTCTCCTCCTACTGTTTGATCACTGCCTGTCTAATTTGATTGATGTATTTAAATATCTCAATAAACTCTTACTATTCAGAAACCGAGGTTTCAAGAATTAATCATATCAATCATCGATCTTTGATACGAGTTGAAGAGTTTTGTTTCTTCATAAACTCTAATGGCTGGTTCTGCTGTCTGACAGAAGGCAGGTGTAGCTTTCTTTAAACGTTATTGTTTAATCGTTTGTCAAAACACTATTGACTAAAGTGGTATCTTAATTTAACATTTGTATTTGTTCTGTAGCTACATATTTTTAACATGAATCATTATTAATATTGAAATAACTTCTTGGTCTATTAACCCTATCATTTATTTTTATTTTTACAGAACATAATATTTCAAACAGTTTGATTCTCATTCATCATCAGGTGCCATAGATTTTGTTTTGCAGGAAAAGAAAAGGTTAGCAATCTCTGAAAAGTTATTTCAATATCCAATACTCTGTATCCTCTAGACTTCATCACATTAGTCATAACCCTATTAATATAAATTGAACAATGATTTCTGCTTCTTTATAACATTAATATTCCCCATCCTAGTTCTATACTTGGAGAAGCTGCAACGCTCTGTAAAAGTTATTTATTAACACAAAATAATATATTGTTGGTGAAACAAAAAGAAACATAATCACAGGGAATATTTTCAGTAATTGCATGAACCACAAAGAGTTTAAATCATCTCATTGGAAAAATATATTCTTGGTTGTCTTTAGAACTCTTGAAGAAAAATCTAATCAATAATGAAATATTATTCAGCATGAATAATATAATTCATGCCACACAGTATTTATTACTTATTCATTTTATATATTATTCAACGACCAAGCATCAAAGACATTGACTAATATGAGCAAGGCTAGTGTATAGTTTGCACTGGAGTAAAAATGTTAATCTAAATGGGTGAAAAAGTGCAGAAAGTTTGATGGTGAACAAGAGAAACTAAGAGAAGACACATGATGAAGCCAGAGATGAAATTATGCAGGATTAAGATAAATAATACTGCAGATATGATTCAATCCATGCTAACGAGGGAAAAGTAACACTACAAAAAAAAAAAAAAAGAGAGAGAGAGAGATGATGATTAACATTAATCATTGTAGTATAGCTTCCCAGTAATGGACAGACAATATCCTAATGCTTAACTACTTGAGAAAAAGAGAGAAAAAAAAGACAAAGAAAAGAACCTTTGCCAACCAAAGTTGATGTTGTTTGATGAAGATGAAGACACCAATGATGATGACGATGATGGTTGTGGTGGTGGTGGTGGTAGTGGTGATGATGACAACAGTGACAGCAGACATCAAATTTTACATGCACAAATATGGCTGAGTTGTTAAGAAGCTTGTTTTTTTTATTTTTCACTCATGTGGTTTCAAATTCTGTCCTGTTGCATGGCACCTTGGGTAAGTATCTTCCTCTTATAGCCCTTGTCTGAGCAATGCCTTGTGCATGAATTTGGCAGTTGGAATCTGCAAAGAAGCCCATCATCATCATCATCATCATTATTTAACATCCGTTGTCCATGCTGGCATGGGTTAGACAGTGTGACCAGATGTGGGAAGCTGGGAAGCTGCACCAGACCCCAGTCTGATTTGGCATGGTTTCTACAGCTGGATGTCCTTCCTAATGCCAACCACAAAGTGTGCTGGGGGATTTTACATGGCATCACATGGGCACTTTCATGTGGCACTGCACGAGTGCTTTTACATGTGGCTTGGTGGTTAAGGTATTTAGCTTATGATCATAAAGCCATGAGTTCAATTCCAAGCAGTTTGTTGTGTCCTTGAGCAAGTCACTTTATTTCATGTTGCTTCAGTCAACTCAGCTGGCAAAAATGAGTTGTACCTGTATTTTGAAGGGCCAGTTTTGTTTCATTCTGTCATTCTATAGAGCCTAAAACCACCTCTGGCTCTGTAGTACAAATGTCTTGTTTCCAAAAGTTCTGAATTAAAATCTTCCTCCAAACCTTAGTCACAATTCATGTTCCTAACACTAGCTTAATGATAACTAAGTCATTTTACTAAATTCTTTGTTATATTTAAAATTAATTGAAAGAAACACATAACATCTCAACAGAAATATGATAACATCATCATCATCATCATCGTCGTTTAACGTCCGCTTTCCATG
>NC_068989.1:9099551-9113152 GCF_001194135.2 Octopus bimaculoides
TAACCCTTTTGATACCAACCCAGCTAAAACCGTCTCTGGATCTGTAGTACGAATGTCTTGCTTTCATAAGTTTGGGATTAAAATCTTCCACCAAACCTTAGCCACAATTTACATTCCTAACACTAGCTTAATGATAACTAAGTTATTATATTAAATTCTTTGTTATATTTAAAATTAATTAAAAGAAACACAGAACATCTCAACAGAAATATGGTAACAAGAGGGTTAAGCAGCCTGTCAATCGACATGTTTTGAACTCCACCGCAATTAACTTTGCCTCTCATTCTTTCAAGGTCAAAAACTAAGTACCAGTTGAATACTGGGGATCAATGTAATTGATTTCCCCATCCACCAAAATTGCTGGTTTTGTACCAAAATTTGAGACCAATGTATTTTCGTTTATATTCTTTAACTTCTTAAAGTGTATATTTTATCATATTTTAAAAAAATGGCAGCTACATTAAGATAATATACAGCAAACTTAATCTTATACATAATATATTTATATCTATAAGCTCAATCTGGGTTTAAATAATTCATAACTAGATAACTTTGCTTAACTCAAGATGATAACATTCCTCTCTCTGGGTGACAAAAACACAGCATATTACATATATGTTATAGCTGCAGTGAGAGCACATGGCTCAGTGGTTAGAGCATCAGCTTCACAATCATGAGGTAGTGAGTTTGATTCCTGGACCAGGCTGTATGTTGTGTTCTTGAGCAAGACACTTCATTTCATGTTGCTCCAGTTCACTCAGCTGTAGAAATGAGTTGTGATGTCACTGGTGCCAAGCTGTGTCGGCCCATTTGCCTTTCCCTTGGATAACATCGGTGGTGTGAAGAAGGGCGGCTGGTATGTATGGGCAACTGCTAATCTTCCATAAACAACCTTGCCCAGACTTGTGTTTTGGAGGGGAACTTTCTAGGTGCAATCCCTTGGTCATTCATGATAGAAGGGTATCTTTACTCTTTTATAGCAGCAGGCATGGCTGTGTGGCTAAGAAGCTAGCTTTGCAGCCATGTGCCTTTGGGTTCAGTCCTACTGTGCAGCAGTAACACACCTACACACACACACATATATATTTATACATGCATACGATGGTTTTTTTTTTCAATTTCCATCTACCAAATTCACTCACAAGGACTTGGTTGACCCAAGGCTATAGAGGAAGACAATTGCCCAAGGTGCCACACAATGGGACTGAACACGAAACCATGTGGTTGGGAAGTTAACTTTTTACCACAGAGCTATGTCTGTTAAAAAAAAATATTCTTTGAATCTTTTAGATACTGATAGCTCAGCCTGATCTGCTGGAATCACTTTAGACCACAGAAGAATGGAAAATTCATTGGTTTGTAAGTCATTGAATCTCCACTAAGTCCAAAAGAAAGGTAATTAATTCTTACTGGCTCAGTATGCTTAGATGTAAATAAGAACCACATAGCAGGTAATGCACGCCATTGTAAACAAGTACCCCAAGGTAGATAGCACACACTCCTGTAATGGCTCATTAACGTCCAGCGCTGAATTCCAAACCATCAATGGACCTAGGTTATAATAGAAGCATTCACAGTGGTCATTTTTAATGAAGCCTTCTTACACCAATACACACCAAAGTGGATTCAATATGCTAATGGTATCTAGAGTGTAACAGCATCTCTAGAATTCCGAGTCCACCTCATACTTGTATATATATATATCCTCTTGAAGCACACAGTCAGAACACCAGACTAGATTATTTACATTACTAAATTTGATGCCTCACATCTGTGAGTATAAATGCCATGATCATGATTGTCCTTGTCTTACATGCCGCATGGGGAGAAATAAGGTCAGCAATAAAATATGAACTCTATTGGAATCAAATCTGATGACATTCCTTTCAACTTATGAAAACGGATTAAGTACATTCAAAAGAATATCATCACCATAGTGGTGAGGAATATTAAGCAGAATGCCATAAAAGTAAATTATGGTAATTTCTTTCTCATTGCACTTTGCCCGACTGTTTTTCATTTCTTTTGTGGTGAAGTAATGGAGGAAAGATAGAGACAAAGTATGATTTCTAGGCTGTCCAGCTAAAGCTCTCTCTCTCTCTCTCTTTTACACATACATGCACACACGTGCAATGAGTGGTTTGTAGGAGGGGGCAAAGTTCATTGGCACATCAGTGAGACGAATAAATTGGCTGGTCTGTGACGTGGTTTTACACAGAAAAACCAAAGGATATTAAACACTTTTGCTGTTTAGCTCTGCACTAACTAAACTTAAAATACATGATAATGATGGTGACAATGGAAACGGTTGGTGTATGGATTAGCTTTGTTTGTGTATTGAATTCTTTAAATAATATACTCATGCATCTTAACTATAAATTCTTGCCTCCTATGGCAAACTTGCAATTTGATTGGTAGAAACAGCAACTAAAATCTTTGTTGAATCACACTACATCATCTTAAAAAAGAAAAAAGGGTGGACCTCATAGAGTCCTGCATACATTGTCTTGAAAAATTAGAAAAAGAAAGAATGAGATGTCTATGGTTCCTCATTCAGGATTGGCCTGCAGCTAAACAACTGTAGATTTCTCATCACATTGATTTCAAATTTTGGTACAAGGCCAGGAATTTCGAGGAAGGGGGTCAAGCAAATTACATCGACCCCAGTGTTCAACTGGTATTTATTTCACCGACCACGAAAGAACGAAAGGCAAAGTCAACCTTGTTGGAATGTAAAAAGGACGAAATACTGCTGAGCATTTTGTCAAGCATGGTAATGATTCTATCAACTTACTGCCTTAGCATTTCTCATTTGTATTAACAGCTAGAGTACATCAAAAGTAAATCCTCAGATTCAGAAAATCTCCTTTTAAATTCCGACATAAAACACTACAATTTTGACTAAGAAAAGGCAACTATCCTGAAATTTTGGCTCCAGAAAAGAAAAAGAAACAAGAAATTTTTTTCATCATCATCGTTTAACGTCTGCTTTCCATGCTGGCATGGGTTGGACGGTTTGACTGAGGGCTGGCAAACTAGAAGGTTGTACCAGGCTCCAATCTGATCTGGCAGAGTTTCTACAGCTGGATGCCCTTCCTAACACCAACCACTCCGAGAGTGTAGTGGATGCTTTCTACGTGCCACCGGCACTGGCATCGACCACACTTGAATGGTGCTTTTTACATGCTACCGGCATGAGAACCAGTCAGCCAGCACTGGCATCAACCACGCCTGGATGGTGCTCTTTACGTGCCACCGGCACGGGAGCCAACGGGTCTGATTCCTTTGCGCATAAGGAAGCACAAAAAGATGTCTTTTAAAAGCATTTCAACTATGACCATCCCATATTGTAAACAAGATTATCCCAAATGTCCCTCATGCTGCACGCTATCACAATTTTTGGTAAAAAGAAGTAAAAAATGCATTGGATCATATAGTCCACGATACATTATGCATGAAAGATCGTAGATGATGCCTTTCAATTGAGGTGTTAGATCGTATCTTATCTGGAACTCAATAATATCTGGCAATACGATAGATTTACTCGTTTTCTCTTTTACTTGTTTCAGTCATTTGACTGTGGCCATGCTGGAGCACCGCCTTTAGTTGAGCAAATCGACCCCAGGTCTTCTTCTTTGTAAGGCTAGTACTTATTCTATCGGCATCTTTTTGCCGAACCGCTAAGTTACGGGGACGTAAACACACCAGCATTGGTTGTCAAGAGATGTTGGTGGGGGGGGGGGACAAACACAGACACACAAACACATACATATATACGACGGGCTTCTTTCAGTTTCCGTTTACCAAATCCACTCACAAGGCTTTGGTCGGCCCGAGGCTATAGTAGAAGACACTTGCCCAAGGTGCCACGCAGTGGGAGTGAACCCAGAACCATGTGGTTGGCTACTTACCACACAGCCACTTTGCCGTCACATAATGTGGTAGAAATAGCAGCTATATACCTCGCCAATGCAAACAATGCAATATTAAAATACAGAGAAATATTGAAAAACAAATATTTTAAATAGAATCTGAACATTAGAAGATGAGGTGGTCACGAGTGGAATGCCTTTGATCGTAAATCAGCAGGATCGGGGTTGATCTGAAACTAAATAATGACTAACGAATAATTCCAACCAACAAGAAACCTTCTATCCTCTACGCAGTCGCTCGAACTGCTAGAGATAGCAGTCAAACGATTATCTGTGTGCGTAAAACAGCCATGTACACGAAAAGGAATCAGAACTTTCATTTCTAAATTTGCATTATTTATAATTAAAAAAAAAAAGAAAAAAATTCTGTTTCAGAGGCCTACACTACAGGATACCGGAAAAGATTTACATTAATAGTTTCAGAAATTATGTTTTTGTTGTTGTTCTTTCTCCAATAAAAAGCGATTTAATGTCTTACAAATTCAATAAATGCGTAGATCAGTTAAAGATTCGCTAAGCAAACAAACTTCATTTGAAAGTATTCAAGAGACACGATATACAGACGTGTGTATACATATATTGATTCCTCTTATTAATGTAAGGGCCACAGACATTTTTGCTTTCTTTTTCTTTGTTGTTTTTTCAGGGAATTGGGTAGTTATAGCCGATTCGATCGATCCCAGAACATGATCGGTACTTATTTTGTCAACTCCGAAGGGATGCAACACAAAATCGACCGAATGAGATTGGAATTCAGAACACAGAATCGAAGAATACTATTATTACTCCATCGTTTCTGCTATTCCCCCTACGTTAAAAAACCCTGCAAAGTTTGATTTTGTTGGCGATAAGCTGCCGCCAGTCTGATGCACAGAAAAAAGAAGAAAACACAACTCTAGGTGGACTTAGGTTAGTGTAAATGAGATGCGAGTACATGATGTTCATGCATTTCTGGCAGTTATTATTAGGATAAGATTTAAAATATCAACGAAAAAAAGCGAAACGAGTTCACATATGGTTTATGAAGGCGCAGTTTTGTTAAGTTTTATAACGAAGCGCACCTCTAAAACTTAATCGGCCAGCAATTTCGGGAGAAAAGGTAAGTCGATTAAATCGACCCCAATACAAACTTTCTAAAGATTGGTCTGGAACCTCTTATAATCCGCACTCATTTACGAGCAGGAACTTTAAATTCCCGCGGCTGCCAAACTAGTTTACTATACTTTGCATAGTACAGTACTAATAAACTTGTATCATTTATACTAATGTACAGGTACTTGTATTCCATTCAAATATCAACAAAGCGTGTGATTAGAAAAAAATCGGTGACCCGGAGGGCTTGGGAACCAAAAGTTCAGGAAAACTGATACACCGATATATATATATATATATATATATATACACACACACATAGATAAAGAAATAATTTTATTCTCAAACGCAGGATAATGCTAATGATATAAGCACGAACAGGATAAATTATCCATATATTTTGCAGAAAAATCTGTCGGCGGCCAGCACTCAACGCTTCTGAAGCAAACTTTGTTGACTTACAACATAAGTTGAATTTAACACACGCACACACATACAGGGTGTCCACAAAGTCTGGGTACATGGAGTAAATAAAATCATAACATAAACAATTAAATATAAGAAATAATAATTTCTTAAAGTATGTGTTAATCCTCATGTACCCAGACTTTGTGGACACCCTGTATATACAAACGTGCGCGCACACAGAAGTGGTACGCATAGAAGCGTGTATACCAGCATGAGCCATTTCATTACAGATAATAAATACAAATATAGGAAGCAGTGCAGCTAATGCTCACATGGTTAACACCCAATACGGTAAATGTATAAAGAGTTTGCAAGCCAATGAGTGAGCCTCTATACGGTAACTCGACCTGCTAGAAATACCAGACAAATCGACATCTTCTATCACACTAATAAATGGTAAGACACACTGGACGATAGAGTTAAAGTGTACAAAAAAGACAGGACGCTCATGGTAGGAATGTCTTTGAGCGTACGTGTCTACACCCGAGTCGGAAAGGTTATTATTAGGGTAAGACTTGTACAACGACAAAAGCGAAACGAGTTCTCATACGGCTTCTGAAGGCTCAGTTTTGTTAAGTTTTATAACGAAACTCACCTCCCAAACTAAAGGGTTTCAAATTTTGGCACAAGGCCAGCAATTTCGGGAGAAAGGATAAGTCGATTAAATCGACCCCAATACTCAACTGGTATTTATTTTATCGACTTCGATAGGATAAAAAGCAAAGTCGACCTCGGCGAAATTTGAACACTGAACCTAAAGACGGACGAAATGTCGCTAAGCCTTTTTTCATATAACTAGGACGATTTTCTCCAATGCATCCTTCCTGTTTTAAGATGATAGGGATCTTAGCTACTATTACTAACAGGTCGAGCAAACCACAAGATGGTTTCCTCGATGTTTGCATTTCCTAAGAGGTAATCTGTGAAATAAATGTCTGCTGTGTTTATACCGTTTCTCTAAAATTATATTGAGAGCGAGAGAGGCGGAGAGGAAAGAGTTAAGTATTCCGTCCATACTAAAATTTTACGCATGGAATATCGTCTTAAAGTATGGAGACTGGACTCTGTAGTTAAAAAAGTTGGCATTGGGATTTCTCACCTAAGTGGTCTCCGGTTCGATCCTATTGCACGACGCTTTTGCATCCTTGTTCTCTATTATAACTTCGGTTGATCAATAACTGTGAAAAGACTGGTATTTGTACAGAATAAAATCGGGAAGTATCTAGTGTGCCAAAAGCAGTGATTTCTTCTTATCTGTATTTGGCGATCTTTCGACATTGGTCCACAGAATGCCGCTATGAAGAGAATTCATTCACCCTCTTTTTCAGCCTAGCTTCTTTACCCATGTCGCGAGAGAAGGCTTTGTGTGAGTGACGTCGTGTACCAATACTGAAGGATTTCCCTGTATTATTTTAAGCACCGTAGAATATTAAAAACAAAAACAAAAATGGAGGGAGGCGGTCACCGGGCCACGATAGTAGCACATGTCGACAGGCCATGATCGTGGCCCAGATAGATGCATTTAATTCATGGGTGTTTGTTGGGGTCTAATGTCACTCAAACGCACCGATACCCCCCAGAATGCAAGAGGACTAATAGTTCAACTAATGGCTTTTCAGACGATGTAATACTTGCCACCATTATATACTAAGAAGATATTTCAACTATTTTTTGTGTTTAATGTGTGCATGGTAGTCTCATCTTCATAAAATGTGCTCAGCAGTCCATGCTATATAAGCGCTTTATGAGTTAGGTTTTTAGTTTTGACTTTTTCGAAAAATCTTTCGAATTTAACTTAGGCATTGTTTTTGAAAAATAATTTCAGATGTTTAAAGCAAATCGGTAATAATAAAATGTTCAAGAGAAAACTAAAATTAAAAAAAAAAAAACGGAAAAGGGAGGGGCACCTCCCTCACACATCTCTTCACCTTTTTCTTTGGCTTATTGGTATTCTACAATACTTAAAGCATCCGATGTAATTCGCGGTTTCCAACTCGAGTCTATGGGAATGCGAAGAATTTTACACACACACACACAGATTAATTAATGAAATATGTGCGATGTCTTTCATCGTTGTGTATAAGCGTTGCCTAACATCGTGGTGAGAAAACCCCAAAAACCGGTGCTTTATGAACGAGGTTCCTTGAAAGAAAGCAATTAGTATAGTCTAAAATGTCGAGTTTTACTAAAACGTGCCTCTGATTATCTGCATGCGAAGAAAACGGCTTTTTCAGATATTTTTTTAAACATGCGGTCCGATTTCATGTTGATACAATATTACATAGGACAAGGTCATAGTTGTTTCTTTATATTGTACAACGACTGTAAGCAAGATACTAAATGGTCAAAAACATATATATATATATAAAAACTTTCCTTCTGATAAAAAGAAATTGACTGAAAGAAAAAAAAAACCATCACCATAACCATCTTTTACACCTTTGAAAAACGAATTTCTGCAAAATTACAAAAAAAAAAAAAAACTTTGTATTTTTTTCATTTAAAAAATGGTTTATTTTCAGATTAACAACCACACGATTTTCAAGGTTAGAGTTTTAGGATCAATTTTAGGGTTAGGGTTTAGGTTACGGTTAGGGTTACGGAATTCCGTCCGTAACCCTAAAACCCTAACCCTAACACCCTAGTGAAAATCGCGCGGGTGTTAATCTGAAAATTTACCAAAAAAATATGTATTATGAAGAAAGTTATGAACAAACAAAATTCGAAGAGGGGGCACCAAAGTACACTTATGTGAAATGTTAACTACTTTCGTCGTCACTGGCTTTCAGAAAAAAAAATTCAGCTGTTGGAAATTTGTATCTAACGATGTTCATAAACTCCGATGTAAAATAATTAACAATAAATATAGTATTAACAACTCAAGTAAAACGGCTCTGACATTCAAAAAATAGACTGCAAACTTCAGTTTATTCAGAACTTATCCTCTACTTAACCTTACTTCCAACAGATAAAATTATTGCCGTCAAAACAATAAAGGCGAGCCAATGAGAGGGCCTCATCTACGAAGTAAAGCGATCTGCTAGAAATAGCAGCCAAATCTTCAAGTTACACCCAATCATCTTTTTAAAATGTTATTGTACTACTTTATATACAAAAGAGATGTTTACAACTCGATCAGAGCTACGATACATTAATCGTCATCGAGAAAAATGACAATACAGAAGGATGTAGTAAAAAAAATCTGAGATCTAAGACTAGGGTTATAGTAATTAATTAGCGTACTTGTTGGCGCGACGTAAGTCAGCTTTGCAAATCAGACACAGCGTTCGATAAGCATTACAACTGCTGGTCATCCAGTTATGTGTGATGAATCTAAATTTTTAATAGCATTTGTAGAAAAGTTGTCAAAATACTGTGGAGTGGAGGACAGATAGAAAAAAAAATGAATGAATGCGGTAAAACTGTCCCTTACAGTCCAATGGAGTCAAACCGAAGCTAGAAGAAAATACCAAATAAATATGATGTGCGCACCAGAGCACATTACTGCTTTCTGTAAGGAGCGAATAGAGTTGAGTTGATTAAATTGATTCGATATTGATACAGCTGTTTGTTTTATCGATCTTGGTTGGATGAAAAGCTAAGTTAAACCTCTAAGGAATTTGAAATCAAAACAGTGAAGTACCGAACTAGTCGGCTCTTTATACAATTTGGCGTCATGACCATTCTACTGTCTATAAATCAATAGGCACTTGCATGCATACAAAGGAACGAATCGATACTCTCTCTCTTTATAACACACACACACACGTATGCATGTAGTTAGTTAATCAAAGCAGAAATCAAAAGATCTGATTTGAACGCAGAAATATGAGGCATGAAAGCATAGCTATATGTTCCACTGTTTGAACTCACTTCTGAAGTTGAAGCAAATAACAATATCTGGTTCTTCTTACATAAAACAATGTTGGTGGGGTTGCACCTAGTTAGAGATGGGGAAATTATCATCCAAGTCTCTTTATTCATCAAGTGATATCGTTGGTCGAAAGAGTATTATTACTTATCGACTGCAAATGGATTTGAACACAGGATTTAGATGAACAAAATTTAATAATCTTAATATATTTAATCCGCCACTTTATCGTTTTAGTAGTTTTCTGCATCAATATTTCTTTTGATGTAAACTACGAAGAAATAATAAAATGGATAAGTTTTCCATGCATTTCTCGTGTGTATTAAACTGGAGTGAAAAACAAACCGATCAGGATGTTTCGATATGCCGAATGACAATAAAAGTTGTACGTTTTGTTATTGTTGATAAGAGATTCAATCATTAAACATGTCCAAGAGGATAGATGTTATTATAGACATCGACAGATAGGTGATTGTAACCGAAGAATGTTTGGTTATTACAGAACAAACAAGTGCGAAGAAGTCAATTTCGGATTGGAGCAGACGAAATAAATATACACAGAAATACGTGTTAAAAGTGCGCAAGATGCAACTTAATTCAGTTATTGATAAATTCCAAGTGCACATCTGTTTATGTACAAGAATATATATAAACATATAAACAGATAGAGGGAGAACCATTCAAAATATAACTTGATTATGGATAGCATACAAATATATATATACTGTACACTTCAGATATTATACAATAAGGCGCAGGAGTGGCTGTGTGGTAAGTAGCTTGCTTACCAACCACATGGTCCCGGGTTCAGTCCCACTGCTTGGTACCTTGGGCAAATGTCTTCTACTATAGCCTCGGGCCGACCAATGCTTTGTGAGTGGATTTGGTAGACGGAAACTGAAAGAAGCCCGTCGTATATATATATATATATATATATATATAAGTGTTTGTCTGTGTTTGTTCCTCCCACCATCGCTTGACAACTGATGCTGGTGTGTTTACGTCCCCGTAACTTAGCGGTTCGGCAAAAAGAGACCGATAGAAGTACTAGGCTTACAAAGAATAAGTCCTGGGGTCGATTTGCTCGACTAAAGGCGGTGCTCCAGCATGGCCGCAGTCAAAAGACTGAAACAAGTAAAAGAGTGTGTGTGTGTGTGTGTGTGGAGCAATTTTTTAAAACTTGCGACAACTTTCTAGGATGGAACAATTCTAAAGTGCCGTCAGTCAACTACAAAAATTAGTCTTCGCCCCTGCACGACGGGAATAAGGGGTAGCTTCATTTATCCTAGTGTTCTTAATCCCGCCAAGGTGAACTTAGCCTTTCACTCTTCAGTGAAGTCGGTCAAATAGGTACAAAGTTATTTTATCAATTATATGCATCGCCTAAGATTTGAGACTGTTGTGCCTATGAAAATCAGCGCTGTAACTATATTTTTATTTAGTTACAAATCAGCCTGTCTGGGTACATGGGGAATAACACATATCTTAAGAAATTATTATTTCTTATATTTTAATTGTTTATGTTATGATTTTATTTACTCCATGTACCCAGACTCTGTGCACACCCTGTAGACCACTGACCAACATGTTCCTGTCGTAACCATCTCGACTTTTATCAGACATTACTCGCCACATTATTTTGTATTTCTGTACTATCTACTGGACGATTTAGAGGACACACAAAAGGCCAGCTTATTTGGCAATTTAGGAATAAATTGCAGACTTCGTTTTCCCACGGATCCGAATCCATAGATCCCGATCCGAAAATCGCCTGATCTTTCACCAGAAGCTTCTCTTATACTTTTGTGTGGTATTTTAAAATAGCTGTCCTTCGAAGTCCCGTATTTTATGGGAAAGAAAAATCGTAAGAAAGAGGATGAGGAAAATATACCCGTTTTTCTGAAAGTTATAAGGAAATAAAATCGACTTTGGTGAATTATCCGAAACTTCCTTCCTCGCTCCGAATTTTTTTTCCACCTTAAATTCCGACATAATTGGAATCTAGATTATCTGAAATAAGTTTCTATTTTGTAGAAAAGTTCAAAAAAAAAAAAATATCCATTTATCCGAGAATTATAGGGGAGGGCACATTTGTGTTGGTATACCAAAAGAACTTTTTCCCCCCCTTTCTCCGTGAGGTAAAGAACTTCTAGAAACAGCTATTCCAAAACTCCACCAACTTTCGTTGGCATTTCCCTTCAACCTTTTAACTTTCAGTTTGTCTCGGATAAACTATTAATTTGTTTCGTAGATTTGCTGGCTCATAACATGAAAGTACCTTGATTTGCAGTAACAGATTTGTTTTGTGGTCGAGTGCCGGGCATCCTCCATGCAAAACATATTTTTTACATTTTCGAAGTTATTACTACTCGATTATTTAAAACTTATTTTTACAATTTTTCATTTAAAAAACTGAAAAGAAAGCTAAAACTAAAACAGTATATATATTATACTCCTGGACAACCTTTTTTGGCTTAATGTAAGCTTTTAAAAAACGGAAAGTTTTCAAAACTATTTGTTGCTAAATTCTTAATAATAAAAGTATTTATGAGTGGAACTGATTTTTCTCTATTTGACATCAATAAAAATATTAATTAAATAATATACCTGCAAACGGAGCCCCTAAGCGAGTCGATTTACAAATTTAATATCAGAGACTTGCTAGAAATTGCAGTCAAAATCCCTTACACTCGTTTTAGATCCTAATTTATAAATAATCTGGTACAATCACAACTCCATGTTTTACACAATTAAATGGTACACAAATGAACAAAATTAATTCTTAATTGCAACAAAAATATTCCAAACAAGCTGGCTGCAGAAGAATAATCAAGACTAAAATAATTAGACAGCCAAACAATGTAAATAGTTTGACAAAGTGAAAGCAACACATTAAACATAAAAATGACCAGGATGTGGAAATTTGTGTTTACATATATTTATACAAAGTGCAGAGTAGGTGTGAGAGGAAGTGAACTTGTGTAAAATGTAACTTGATTTACGAGATAAATAAATAAAAAAGTGCGTGCGGCGAGTTAGGTTTAAATGGAAAAAAAAAACTAAGTGAAACAAAGTTTTAAAAAGACATATAGGCATGTAGAAATACAAATATAACAAAAGAAAATAAATAAAGGAGAAAAATATATTACGATTAAGAAAACTTTTAGTGAAGTAAAAACAGTTCTAGAGAAAGATTATTAAGTATTTTGCACTAGAACAAGGACCAGACATGCAGGAGGAAAAGGTGGCCGGAATTTCACAGCAGTAACATCCTCATTCTTTATCGATCTGGTTGGAAGGGTGACTTATTTTGAAAGCTTCCAGTTGTAACAGATCCGTGTTGATACGACTAATCACGGGAAAAGACTCCATGTTTACACTGTAACGTTCAGCATTGTAAACCTGTGGTACTAAGCATAAATCGGCCAGAGTAATTTCATCACCTACGCAGTATTTACCAGCAGACTGTTTTAGCAGATTCTCGAGGGCATGAAAGCCTCTCTCGATCCAATAGAGGGACCATTCCATTTTTTTGTCACCGAGTTTCTGAAGAGTGCCCACATTCTGTAGCGGTTGGATACCCGACACAATGCATTCACAGATCTCGCGGACAACAGCTTTCTTAGCAGGACACTTAGGGAGCAGCGCAGGTTCGGGTCTGGTATCATTTAGGTATTCCATTATTGCCATCGATTGGGTTAGCGTTATTCCGTCGATCACCAAAGCTGGGACTTGTTCCATCGGATTCGTTTTTTTGTACTCATCACTGTGTTGCTGCCCACCATCTTTCACAAGGTGAACAGCTTTATATTCGTAAGGAATATTCTTCAGAGCTAATGCAATCCTCACACGCCAGGAGCAGGAACTGCGCCAGTACGAATACAATATTGTGGTCATTTTTATAGGAAAAGAAATTTGCTAGAGAATAGTCAGTCACTTAATATTAATATCTACTAGCGAAAATGACAAAACCAGGACAAGTTAAGCTCGATGCGGTGATTTCGTTACTCCACCAAAAAGTCATGTAACTGAAGCCACGTGGGTGACTTATAAATAGATGTATGGAGGATCAAAAGAGATGTATATTCGTCTGGTTCCTGTTCGCGTTTCTTTACAATACTGGTGTTTAATACATGAAATGCGTCAATTCAGATGGGCTGAAACACAGTACACACACATATACAAAAGCATATGTGTGTGTGTAATATACATACATACATACATACATATATATATAT
>NC_068989.1:9113389-9117686 GCF_001194135.2 Octopus bimaculoides
CTGTGTAGTAAGAAGCTTGCTTCTCAACCACATGGTTCCAGGTTCAGTCCTACTGCGTGGATTTGGTAGACAGAAAATGAAAGAAGCCCGTCATATATATATATCATCATCATCATCGTCGTTTAACGTCCGCTTTTCCATACTGGCATGGGTTGGACGGTTTGACTGAGGACTGGCAAGCCAGGAAGCTGCACCTGGCTCTAGTCTGATCTGGGAAAGTTTCTACAGCTGGATGCCCTTCCTAATGCCAACCACTCCGAGAGTGTAGTGGGTGCTTTTTATGTGTCACTGTTATAGGAGCCAGTCAGGTGACACTGGCAACAACCATGCTCAAATGGTGCTTTTTACATGCCACCAGCATGGAACCAGTCAGGTGGCACCGGCATCGACCACATTTGTATGGTGCTTTTTACGTGTCACCAGCATGGGAGCCAGCCTGGCGGTACTAGCCACAACAATGATTTCACTTGACTCAAGATGTCTCCTCAAGCACAGCATATTTTCCAGTGATTGAAGGGTACTCTTAAATGGGCCAGTTACGCAACACTGGCATAGGCCACAGCTACGATCTCACTTGGCTTGCCGGGCCGTCTCAAGCACAGCATATCTCCAAAGGTCTCAGTCGCTTGTCACTGCCTCTGTGAGGCCCAACATTCATCAGTCATGCTTCATCACCTCAATTATAGACAGATACATACAATATATAGATAGGCATAGGCGCAGGAATGGCTGTGTGGTAAGTAACTTGCTTACCAACCACATGGTTCTGGGTTCAGTCCCACTGCCTGGCACCTTGAGCAAGTGTTTTCTACTATAGCCTTGGGCCGACCAAAGCCTTGTGAGTGGATTTGGTAGACGGAAACTGAAAGAAGCCCGTCGTATATATGTATATATATATATATATGTATGTGTGTGTATATGTTTGTGTGTCTGTGTTTGTCCCCCAAACATCGCTTGACAACCGATGCTGATGTGCTTATGTCCCCGTAACATTAGCGGTTTGGCAAAAGAGACCGATAGAATAAGTACTAGGCTTACAAAGAATAAGTCCTAGGGTCAATTTACTCGACTAAAGGTGGTGCTTCAGCATGGCTGCAGTCAAAATATATATATATATATATACATGTATACGACGAGCTTCTTTTAGTTTCCGTCTACCAAATCCACTCACAAGGCTTTGGTTGGCCCAAGGCTATAGTAGAAGACACTTGCCCGAGGTCCCATGCAGTGGGACTGAACCGGGAACCATGCAGTTTGTAAGCAACCTACTTACCACACAGCCACATTGCCATATAGCCTGACATGCATGCATTGGTGACAAAGAGCAGGGAAAGGTGTTTGGGGAAAAATGGAAAAGTCTTTTGCATTTCAAGCCTATGCTCTTCAGCAGAAAGGATTAAGAGGGAAAAAAATGGAGAGAGAATGAAAAAAACGGAGAGATTAGCAAACAGGTAACAATTTTAGAAAAGAGTAAGTTAAATACATCAACGCCAATGGTCAACAGGTACTTATTTTAACAACCCCCAAAATTTGAAAGCAAATTCTTCATCAGCTACGTTTGAACTCAGGATGTAATGAGTCAGAAAAAAATAGTGCAAAACTGTTTTGTTTGATGCGTCAACATTTCTGCAAGCTTACTATCTCAGATCACTTTTATAACAGGAACATTTACAATCAGTTAATGATGTCAAGAAAACCCAGGGTTAGCCCAAGGTTCTAGTAGAAAACATTTGCCTAAGGTGCTGCACAGTGGGACTGAACTCAAAACCACATGGTTGCAAACTTTGCTTCTTAATAACACCGGCATACCTTAGCCTATACTGTTCATGTAATATGCTACACCTATAGTCTGTGCTAATTTAAATCTTGTCTAGGTCAGCTGTCAATTGTGTCAAGAAACAGCAAAACATACTCTTTGATAAAGATTCACTTTTGGTGTAAAGTGTGGTCAGGTTATATACAAATTCTTTATTATAATTTGATAATTTTATACAGTACAGGAGAACATTTTATATTAAAGCTTCTTTTTTTATATTAATAACAATAAAAATGGCCTGTAGGCGAATTTTTTTAATGATTATTAATATAAAATTTAATGGAATTTTGGCAGTAATGGACAAACCTTCCCCATTATCAGTTCATTAAATCGAGGTTCACAGTATATGTGTTTTCTCTTTACAACCATGAGAAAAATGCTTTTCAATACATATAGCAGTGAATAATAATTTATTAAAATCTAAGCAGATATCAAACAGAAGTCAGTCAGAATTTCACAATACTGCTTTGTTGCTCATTGTGCATGATTGACAGTGACAGAAAATTCTAAGTCACAACAAGGGAATATCTCGTACACGTATATTCTTTTATTCTGTTATTCTTTTACTTTACATGTTCAACGATGGGGAAGAATTACTTTGCCTTCCTTGTAAACAGATGAGGGTTGGTGACAGCAATGGTCACTTTGTCACAAAAAACAGTGCCTAGTACACTCTCTTAAGTGGTTAGGATGAAGAGCATCTGACTGTACAAACCAAGCCAAAGTGGACATTAGAATATAATGCATATCCTTATACCGCTTTTACTCTTCCTCCCATGGCCAATGCAGAAAACCCAATGAGCAGTAATTAAAACATCTGTTAATTGTTCATGAGTGTTGTTTATCATTTGGCATGCAGCCAACAACCAAACACAACTACTATAGACCAAGCACTTACGACGTTCACTATTATATAGTATGCAAACTTGAGATGCACATATTAAATCTTCATCATCATTTAACGTCCGTTTTCCATGCTGGCATGGGTTAGAAGGTTAGACTGGAACTGATAAGCCAAAAAGCTATACCAGGCTCCAGTTGTCTGTTTTGGCTTGGTTTCTACAGCTGGACGTCCTTCCTAAATGCCAACCACTTTACAGCTTCACTTCGTTATTGTGACCACACACACTCACAAACACACACACATACACACACAACACACACACATGTGACAGGCTTCTTTTTCAGTTTTAGCCTACCAAATTTACTTTTAAGTGTTTTTTTCAGTCCAAGTCTACCGTAGAAGACACTTGCCCAAGGTGCTATGCTGTAGGATTGAACTTAAAACCATGTGGTTGTGAAGCAAATTTCTTATACTTGAGGCTGTTCTTGTAAAAAACTGTATTTGCAGATTGAGCAAACCCACCTCCACATTTACTTCAAAAATAAAAATAAAATTTACAAAAACGTAGTTCAGACAAAGAAAAAATTATATACATATGCATATATATATATATATATATATATATATATATATATATATATATATATATATTTGTGTGTGCGTGTGTATATATGTATATATATTGATCAATGGTGTATATATTGGGGAAAATATAATATATTCACGATTGATTTTGCTTCAGTGTCTTCACCACGATGATCATAAGGGGAAATAAGGAAACCATTATGCAGTTGCTTACCTGCTGGCAACAACAGAAGCATTTCACACTTTACTGTCTTTAAAAAGAAAAAAGAAAAAAAGGGATATATTACATAACCAAACCCAAAATAACTCATACATACATGCATGTAAATATCATCGTCATCATCATCGTGTAATGTTTGTCTTCCATGCTGGTGTGATATATATATATATACATATAAACAAACATACTTGCATACACACCCAAACATATATATATATATAATATATACATATATATATGTATATATATATATGCATGTATATATATGAATATATATATATACGTATATATATACGTATATATATATATAGAGAGAGAATTAACATTGCTATATATATATATATATATATATATATATATATATGTGTATGTATATATATGAATATATATATATACGTATGTATATATATGAATATATATATACGTATATATATATATGTATATATATGTATATATATGAATATATATGAATATATATATACGTATATATATATATTTATGTAAGTACATGCATACATAGAGAAAG
Source organism: Octopus bimaculoides (assembly GCF_001194135.2). Classification (NCBI taxonomy): domain Eukaryota; kingdom Metazoa; phylum Mollusca; class Cephalopoda; order Octopoda; family Octopodidae; genus Octopus; species Octopus bimaculoides. The sequence continues at coordinate 9,117,381 of NC_068989.1, forward strand.
ACAGACAAAACACATGCATACACACACACACACATGCACATGTATGCTCACACACACACACACACACACACACACACGCACGCACACAGAGGTATACCTACACTCTAGAGACAAATAAAAAAAAAAAAAAAATTCAGTCAAACAGCTTTTCGTGAAATTAGCATATTAAAGTGTAATAAATATTGCAATTTAAATAAAGTTATTTGCTTAAAACACTGCAATACTTCATTCACATGCTTTAATAGAATTTTTATGACAAAAAACATGGTTTACCAAGTTTCCTGTAGAGTTTATAGGAAGAAAAAC
>NC_068989.1:9118327-9124264 GCF_001194135.2 Octopus bimaculoides
GACTGATAGAATAAGTACTAGGGTCGATTCCTTCGACTAAAAATTCAAGGTGGTGCTCCAGTGTGGCCGCAGTTCAATGACTAAAGCAAGTAAAAGACAGGTTTTGTTCAATCTTGGGAGGACCCTTAGCTGGCGCTCCACCACTTTCGATGATGAGGGTTCTAATTGATCCGATCAATGGAACAGCCTGCTCGTGAAATTGATGTGCAAGTGGCTGAGCACTCCACAGACACGTGTACCCTTAACACAGTTCTCAGGGAGATTCAGCATGACACAGAATGTGACAAGGCTGGTCCCTTTGAATTACAGGTACAACTCATTTTTGCCAGCTGAGTGGACTGGTGGTACATGAAATAAAATACCTTGCTCAAGGATATAATGTGACATTGGAAATTGAACTCATGACTTTACAATAATGAGTGAATACCTCTAACCACTTAGCCATGCACCTTCACAAGGAAGGACCATAATGCCAAGAATAAACATGCACTGGCTTTATTTCACTTCTTTTTTTTAATTTTCATACTTTTTAGCCAATTGGTTAACCATTTAATCAGTTGACTAATCAATCATTTGATTATTCATTTGGTCAATTAATCAATCAACTAGGTATGTCAAAAATCTTTCGTCACCATTTGCCGCCTTGGCAATGTCATGCCCTCTCTACTCCATGTCTGCAACAGGTCTGTCTGTTTGTCTTCTAGTTTACATGTTCTATATTCATATTTGTTTGGATATGAGTGACAATGTATGTGATAGAGGGAGAGAGAGAGAAAGAAAGAAAGAGGGAGAGTGAGAGAGGAAAAGAGATTGTACACGATGTGTGTATATGTGTTGCAGATACAAATTTGTGTGGCATAGCATGGATTCTGTAAGGGAGAACATGCATGTGTGAAAATGAATGTAGATATGTGTGTGTGTATGTGTGCACATGTGTGTGTATATACATGTGCATACATTGGTGTATGTGTGTGGAAGATAAGGTTATCTTGAATTGTAAAAAGTATTTAAAATGTCAAGAAATATATTTTTATGTTTCTTTTAAATGGAAGTGTACAAGAAATCTGTTTTAATGGGGTTTTTGCTGAAATCTTTCTAATTACAAATTGGATTGTTAGATTAAGCTATGTATATATTTTTATTCTTTTTCTTTTGTGTTAGATAAGCCTTCGAAGAAAAAGAAATTCTATGTTGATGTGGATATTAAAAATCAAATTACCATTCTTTGTGAAGCAGGCACAGCATATTCTGAAATCCATAAGCTAGTGAAGAATAAAATCATTATTTATCTGCTTACCATAAAGGAAAAACAGAATAGGCCTATGCTCAGAGCAAACTGGTTCTACTGCAAAGGAGGAAAGAATATGGTAGGCCTAGAAATACAGCAAGTGCAGAGGAGAGCATCACCATCGCCACCACCATCATCAATAAGCATTATTAGTAGAGAAGTTGTTTTTCCGTAAGGGAGTTGAGGACCTTCTGTGATTCGTTCAAGATCTCAACAACGTTATTAAAACGGTGACCTTTGAGCTGCATTTTCATCTTGTAAAAGATATGGAAGTCTGCAGGTGCTAAATCTGGTTAATACAGCGAGGGCAGAAGCAATACGATGTTGTTTTTGGTGAGAAACTCCAAGAGTGAGGTCAGTTCGGTGACAGGGTGCAGTTGTCATCGGGAAGAATCCATTTCCTTGTGCTCCACAGATCTGGTCACTTTCGCTGAACGTCCACCCTCAAATGCTTCAAAATATCACAGTAGGACCCTCAATTGATAGTTTGGCCCTGGGGGGACGAATTCTCGATGCACAATACCACATTTCCAGGGATGACAGTCATAGCATGTCATCAACATCGCTCATCATCTTCCAAGGATGTTCTTCCTCTTTTGAAGCACCTGTGTCACTCAAAACATTGTGTACAACCCATTGCATCAGTTGTCAAGCGATGTTGGGGGGACAAACACAGACACACAAACATACACACACACACACACACACACACACATATATATATATATATATATACGACGGGCTTCTTTCAGTTTCCGTCTACCAAATCCACTCACAAGGCTTTGGTCGGGCCGAAGCTAAAGTAACACTAAGGGTTAAAAATATCATGGTGACTTTAACTCTTTTGTTACCATATTTCTGTTGAGATGCTCTGTGTTTCTTTCAATTAATTTTAAATATAACAAAGAATTTAATATAATAACTTAGTTACTATTAAGATAGTGTTAGGAATGTAAATTGTGGCAAAGGTTTGGTGGAAGATTTTAATCCCAAACTTATGAAAGCAAGACATTTGTACTACAGATCCAGAGACGGTTTTAGCTGGGTTGGTATCAAAAGGGTTAAGAATTGTTTCTCTATTATATATTCTAACCCTTTAGAATTTAGTAAAATAAGATTTAGTAAAATAGTTATCATTAAGCTAGTGTTAAGAACATAAATTGTGACTAAGGTTTGGTGGAGGATTTTAATTCAAAACTTATGAAAACAAGACATTTGTGCTACAGAGCCAGAGCTGGTTTCAGCCGGGTTGGCAACGAAAGGGTTAAGATGACCAACCAACCAAAAATATGCATTATTAGTAGAGATCTAGCTATCATAGGATAATGTTGCTTTAATGTTGGAAATATACTTTTGGCAGTATCAGTAACATCAGGTAATGTTTCATAGGAATGATATTATAAATTTACATTTTACAAATTTCTTGGTGCTTATACAATATAATAAAATTAATCTAATTTTAAAATATTAAGATTTATTAAGTTAAAACAAGATTAAATAAAACATACTTTTCTTTGTTGCAATAAATATTGTCATCATTAAATATAATACTGTTTAATTAATACTCTGATAAGGGAGTGCAAAGAAAGTGTTTCACAAGAATTCCAGAATTTTCTCCTAAGCTATATTTTTACTAAGTAAATTAAATATGCAAATTTATGCTTTTCCTGTACAGTTTCTCTCATTTTGTTGTTTCATGAAGCAATTATTTGGAAACCTTTACACTTGCTTTGCAGCCACATGGTTTTGGGATCTATCTTACTGCATGGCGCCTTGGTTGACATGCCTTATAAATGAATTTGGTAGATGGAAATTGTGTAAACGCCTGTCACATGTCATCATCCTCATCATCATTGTTTAACGTCCGCTTTCCATGCTAGCATGGGTTGGACGATTTGACTGAGGACTGATGAAACCAGATGGCTACACCAGGCTCCAATCTGATTTAGCAGAGTTTCTACAGCTGGATGCCCTTCTTAACGCCAACGACTCCGAGAATGTAGTGGGTGCTTTTACGTGCCACCGGCACGAAGGCCAGTCAGGCGGTACTGGCAATGGCCATGCTCAAAATGGTGTATTTTACGTGCCACCTGCACAGGAGTCAGTCCAGCGGCACTGGCAACGATCTCGCTCTAATGATTTTTCACGTGCCAGCATATATAATCCATGGTCTAGGTGATGGAAACCTCCGAAGAAAAAGCCTGAGGAGTGCTGTTCTTGGTGTTGTGGCTCAAATGTGCACCATATTCTTGCTATCGTCACTTCCAAAATGTGTGGCTGGTTCTATACAAGCCTTCAACACTCAAATCAAATCATGTGTGGGTTTTCTGATAGGTTATGTCCCTCTAGTTTTCCGCTCGTATTGCCTCCACTTAAATTATAGATTGGAACTTAGCTCAACTTGAGCACTTCGATTCTAGCCTGTCTCCGAGTATTGTTAATTAATAACAATATCTATAAAATAATATACTGGCGATCTTACGGTACGAGTCCTAAATATCGGCCTTTTCCGTAAAAAGTGTTGGAGAGAAACAGAGAAACGACGTCATAAAAGTGAAAGACATACAGAGAGCGCGATTTATTTTGAAGGGTTTACGGTTAGGGTTATGGTTTGGGTTGGGGTTTGGGTTTTAGGGTTTGGGTTACGGAATTCCGTCCCTCACCGTAACCCTAAACACTAACCCTAAAACCCTAACCCTGACACTAAAACGGTAACCCTAATACTGTAGTGAAGATCGGGCGGGTGTTACGGAATTCGGCGATCTTTGATAAAGATCGCCATATTCAAAAGTTAGGCAGAAAAGAGTAATGTAGACAAAATCTGGGCAAAAACATAACAGATAAAAAATGGAGATTAAAACATGATACAAGGAACATTCGCAGCTGATTTTCTCAGCAATTGGTTTCCAAGATGTCTTATAGATGAAGATAGATATGGCCTGTTTATGGGCTTACCCTGGGTTCCTTGTCCATAAAGCGCTTAGCTTTATAGTGTTTCTTCGGATCCTAAAACCTTTGACCTATGACCTTTCTAGAAAAAAGGAGGCGGAAAAGACTTCATTACAATGTCAACAACAAGAAATTATCTCCCTTTGACTGTCTACTGTACTTGACCCAAGTTGGCTGGTGGGTCCCAGGATGCCAACAGGAATTTCCTGAAGTGGTGCAAGCAGGATCTGAATTAGTTGAATAGACGAGGATACTAAAGGACTCTCTCGAGCATATATATATATATATATATATATATATATATATATATATATATATGTATATACTAGCTGGCCTTGTGCTGTCAAAAATGATGGTTAATTGTAGTATTTTATATATAAATAAGATACAAAATAAGCATGGATACAAACATTAACATGACTCCCTTTATATATACACATATACTCACACAGAGTTGAAACGATGTTTGACGGGGGTGGGTCCCGCCGTAGAGTGAATATGAACACTACCCCATGAAATTTGTTCTCTCTTTTTTGGTTCTATATAATCCACTTACAAGACTTTGGTCGGCCTGAGACTATAGTAGAAGAGACACTTGCCCAAAGGGACATGCAGTGGAATTGAACCCAAAGCCATGTGTTTGGGAAGAAATCATCTCACTACACAGCCACACCTGCGCATATGTGTGCATATCAACAATACCAATAACAGTAGGCTCACAAAAGCACCCAGCACATAAGCGGTGAGTTGGCAGAAATGCTAGCACACTGGGCGAAATGCTTACCATTATTTCATCTGTCTTTATGTTCTGAGTTCAAATTCCGTCAAGGTCGACTTTGCCTTTCCTCCTTTCGGTGTCGATAAATTAAGTACCAGTTATGTACTGGTGCCGTTCTAATTGACTGGTCCCCTCCACCAAAATTTCTACTTAGAGTAGAAAAGAAGCACCTAGCACACTCCGTTAAGTGGTTGGTGCCAGGAATGGCATCCAGCCATAGAAAGCCATGCCAAAACATACAGAGAGCCTGAACAGCCTTTCCAACCCATGCCAGCATGGAAAACGGATGTTAAATGATGATGGTGACGATGATGCGCATACTGCCACTACATACAAACTCAGTGTAAACACACAGAGGGAAAACTTTCAATATGCATTATGTACAGTATGCACGTACACAAACACTACATGTTTGTGTTAGTCACAGTACAAATTCCTGCTCTATTTTAAACACATATACATACATTTTATGGGCACACATGTCTCAGTTCTGATAGACATTGTCTTACACATCCAGATGCAGACAGATGCTTATAAACACAGAAGAAGCACATAAACACAAGCCGAGCACGTACACAACACACACACAAAACACAATGCCTGAACTCTGTAGACAAAAAATATCTACAGAAGTGATGTAACCTTACTGACACACGGATGCTATTTAATACACACACACAAACTCACATGCTTACACATACACACATACATCTATGCACAAACATCTACACATACGCCTACACACACGCACATCTGCACATATGCATATGCACATGCGCGTGCACACACACCTACAAAATCCAGACATCCAGAACCCAATTCCGTCATCATTCCTGTTCAAACCAATCTGAGTCAGACATCCCCCACCCTGCAACCATTGCTACCAACAACTGGAGTGACACCACCAACTGCCACTGCCGCC
>NC_068989.1:9124694-9125215 GCF_001194135.2 Octopus bimaculoides
CACCCCGCCCACCTCTCGTTGTTGTTGTTGTTGTTGTCGTGGTAGAAGGGAATTATTGTCAATAAAGGTCTAGATGTCATATAAATACATCTGATAGATAAATTCATCTGTAAGATGAAGAAAAAATTCAAATACAAATTTCCTTATCATCATCATCATCTTCATCATCATCATCACCATTGGCAGCATTGTTGTTATTATTATTATTATTTGTATTACCATCATTTTTATTATTATTTTATTATTGTCATTATTTTTATCATTTATTATTATTTGGCAAATAAAAGAAATTAATATTCCTATTCTTTTATTATTATTATTATCATTATCATTATTATTATTATTAATGTGTCAGTATTTTTTCTTCCCTTTTTTTCACCTTTTTTTCCCTCCATTTTCTTTCTGATGATGAACAGATAAAAAATAAATGTAGAGACAGGGAGAGAGAATAAGAGAGAGAGAGAGAGAGAGAATAAGAGAGAGAGATAGAGAGAGAGAGAGAGAGAGAGAGAGAGAGAGAG
>NC_068989.1:9125225-9125836 GCF_001194135.2 Octopus bimaculoides
GAGAGAGAGAGAGAGAGAGAGAGAGAGAGAGAGAGAGAGAGGGCAAGAAAGGATGGGGGTGAGATGCTACCTAGGGCATGGAATGGTCTATATTCCTCATATTGTGACATGGAATGTCTACAACAAAGTCATTTTTCCCCCCACCCCATTTTGTTTCATTTTGCTTCCTCTTATTTCTTGGCAATTTTCTGTCTCTCTGCCTATTCTCTGAATCCATCAACAGGATTCCTTAACACCCTTGCGTTTACCATTCCCACCACCAATAACCATGGTTCACCATAACCTTCACAATCACATCCACCACAACCTCCACCACCATCACCACCACCAATGTTATAGCCACCAACCATCACAGACCCAACACAAGTCAAAGAACGCAAAATTTACCGAAACTGTTTAATCATAGCTGCCCCAACCTATCTGAGAGATCTTTTCACCAAATTCATATTCATACACGTGTGTGTGTGTGTGTGTGTGTGTGTGTGTGTGAGTATAAGTGATTGATAAATGTATGCATGTACAACCCTGTATGTGTAGATATCCATTTATGTGTATGTTTACATATGTGTGCATATATGTGTCTATGTATGCGTGTGAGTGTTTTTATATAT
>NC_068989.1:9127959-9133331 GCF_001194135.2 Octopus bimaculoides
TCAGTCCTACTGAGGGGCACCTTGGGCAAGTGTCTTCTACTATAATCTTGGGCCGACCAAAAGCCTTGTGAGTGGATTTGGTAGACGGAAACTGAAAGAAGCCCATCGTATATATGTATATATATATCTATATAAAGGGCATTATTACAGAAAAATAACAATGCCACACAGTGGACTTCTATGTATATATATATATATATATATGTATGTGTGTTTGTGTGTCTGTGTTTGTCCCCCCACCATCGCTTGACAACCGATGCTGGTGTGTTTACGTCCCCGTAACTTAGCGGTTCGGCAAAAGAGACTGATAGAATAAGTACTAGGCTTACAAAGAATAAGTCCTGGGGTCGATTTGTTCGATTAAAGGCGGTGCTCCAGCATGGCCGCAGTCAAATGACTGAAAGAAGTAAAAGAGTAAAGAGTAAAGGGTATAGTTAAAGAGATCTGACAAAGATGCACCATATAAATAAGAAAAAATGGGTGGGTAGGGCAAAAGTGGATTTAAGGCTCCAACAGGAAAACAAAAAAACAAACAAGCAAAAAAACATATAGGTGTCTAACATCATGAAGAACTGTTTTTTTTAAATATTTTTTGAGTATGAGAAGAATACAAGACTAATATTCTTTGTAACTTCATTCATTTCCTCTCTAAACTTATAAGATTTTTTTTTTAATTATTATCAACTGTAAAAAAATAAGAAATAAAGTAAGGAAAAACTACATTGGTGTATATTATCTATTATCAGTTTATATTTTACTCTGTTGAAATTTATTATTGTTTTATTTTTTCTTTGAGTTTTACTTCATTATTTTTTTTTTCTCTAAAACTCACATATCACCTCGTGTAGCATTGTTATTTTGAACGGAACTGATACAAATATATTAACACAATTTTATAATTTTAAACGCAAGCTAACAATTACAAGTTGCAGTGATGCATGTGTGCAACCTTAATAGATAATTGAATTTTAAAAAAATAGATTGAGCATACCATTATTTGTTTCTTTAATTTAAAGAATTTTTTTTTTTTTTGAATTCCATAAAGGTAAATAAATTTTGTAAAATTCAGCAAAATTACATATTTCTCTCAATAAAAGAATTGACTATAAACCTGAATACATTAAGAAAAAAACATACATAAAACATACATAAACACATGTGCAAATACACACACATGCATGCACACTCACATATACGTACACACATGTACACATGCATACATACACATGCATGCACATGCACACACATACATATGTGCACACACATACATATGTGCACATACACAAACACTCACAGACATAAAATCCAAGTTTTATTTGCTTCATTCATGGAGGAGAAAATGTAATTTTCTGAATTTTATACAAATTTTCTCTCCTGGAATTTGAAAAAACAAACTTATGGCACGGTTAATTTATTTTTTATTCACTGATCTATTAAGGTTGTATATGCGTTTTCATCCTTTACACCTCATCTGTATAGCTTCAAACTTTTGTCTTGTATTTAAAATCATAAAATTGTATGAAGTGCATTGGCATGTAACTCTAACTCTTGGAATCATTGTAGCTCTTCATAAGTGAAAAAAACCATGTATCTCTCCGACAGCAAGACCCATGTTCCTGCCCCTCTATTATATTTTAACCTCTCATCGCCTGATATAAAGCCTCTGAACTCAATACTGCTCCTCATCTCAACTGAAGGATCTTACTTTGCAAGTTATTAGGTGACCTCACTGGTGCAGGTGCCACATTGTAAAGTGTGGTTGGCACTAGGAAAGGTATCCAGTTGTAGAAACCATGCTGAAACAGATATTGGAGCATTGGTGCTGTCCTCTGGTTCTCTAGCCCCTATCAAACCGCCCAACCCATGCCAGCATGGAAAACAGGTGTTAAATGATGGTGGTGGTGGTGATGGTAATGATGGTGATGATGACAATGAGGATGATGATGATAATGATGATGATGGTGGTGGTGGTGACGATGATGGTGATGATGGTGACGATGATGATAACGACAACAATGATGAGATGATGATGATGGTGGTGGTGAAGATGAAGGCAATGATGGTGGTGATGTTGATGGTGGTAATGATGATGATGATGATGACAATGATGATGATGATGGTGGTGATGATGATGGCGATGGTGGTGGTGATGATGAAGATGATGGCGTTGATATGATGGTAATGATGGTGGTGGTGATGATGCTGACAATGATGATGTTGCTGATGATGATGATGAAGTGCAGGTGCTATGAGTTATTTCCCTTAGGTGTCCCCCAAAAATTAGTTATATGAGGTAGATACAAAGATCCCTTCCACAGGCCGCATTATGTCACGAGGTTTCCAGACATGAGTTCTACTCACGTGTCAAGTTTCATCAAAATCAGTAAAACGATGTAGGAGGAGTTAGCTAACAATGCCACAAACAAACACACACTGATTTTCCACATATGTAGTAGATATATATATATATATATATATATCAGATACACATTATCTTTACAAAGTATATCTGAAATCGTCTCAATATCAAAAGCAATTCACAAAAGTGCTCAACAAAAACTATTAAGTATTTATAGGTATCTTGGGGCTATGACATTTTATAATAGGAGTGAAATGCTGGAAGAAAAATCCAACATGCCATATTATATTTAATATTTCAAATACTATATAAATATGACACTTCATAAAATACACACACACACACACATACAATGCATATACACACACAAACACATATACATACAATGCATATATACACACAATGCACACATGCACACACACACACACACACACACAAACACAAACATACATACAATGCATATATAAGCACAATAAATGCACACACACACACACACACACTCATAACTTTGATTTTAAAACTTAAATTACTTTTAAAATAGAAAGTAACTTTTGAACCTCACTGTTTTGTGTGTGTGTGTGTGTGTGTGTGCGTGTGTTTGCATGTCTGTGCACATGCATGCATGCACGCACATGTGATTGTGTGTGTGTATTACACTTGATAATGTTTTCTTTATCTAAATTTTGTTGTGCGCGTGTGTGTGTGTCTCTCTCTCTCTCTCTCTCTCAAAGATATTGCACCAATATTTTCGAAAGTAATTTTGTTTTGAATTTAGTCTTTATACAGTGCAACCTCCACTCAAGGATAGGTGCTGGCTTCCTTTTTATAGCTATATTGAGTGAAAAATAAATTAATTTCATGTTTAATTTGCTCAAAATTTTCCAAATAAATGTATTGACAAGTAAAATAATTGACAAACTTGTAATGCTATGTTTAATTTACTCAAATTTTTGAAAATAAATGTACTTAACAAACAAAGTAATTAACAAATTTAAAATTTTCCAGATAAATGTATTTAACAAATAAAATTGTTGACAAACTCAGAAAATATGGAACAGTTTAAAAATTTAATTAAAAGTGCTTTGAAGATTGTACTCTTCTTTTGTATAATGCTTTCATCATTTTGTTTTTAATCTTGTTCTTCATGATAACTCTCCTTTCTCCAGTAATTGAGGAAATCAACAGATCATCTTGCAACTTGGAACAATTCAACCGTCAGTCCCTGGTTTGAATCAACTTTTTGTCTTTTTGATTTTTTTTTTACTAGGTTGAAACTGGGCCAGGACAAGCGCTCATCTGTGAAAGCAAAAGGAAACACATAGTTCTTATTGAGGGCTACCACAAACTTCTTCAGTTTTTTGCAGTCTTTCTGAAAGTAGTTGGTAGTTACATGATCCAATGGACAATAGAGAGGGTTGTAGGGTTATTATTTCCTAAGCCTCTAAGCTTCCCATAGGACAAGGAAGTAAGGCTGCACATATGTCTTTGTTCTTTACAAATCATCTGTGTAGCAAGTAAATGTTGACTTGCATTTAGAACTATATAGCTGTATAAAGTGCATAGGCCCTTAGAATCCCTGTAACTCTTCACTTGATAGTCTCTAGATGTAAAGGAGTTCTCTTTCTCTGGACATAAAGGAGTCCAAATATTGATTATGGCATTTTGAAGCTCTTTGAAGCAAGCTCTACACAGTACACAATATAGATGTATTTTTGGTTACGGCATGAAATGGTGATAGCAATGTTGGCAAGTATAGCTCACTTTAACATTATGAGCATTGAAAAGTTTGTGGTATTTGTGTGTGGTGGGGAAGTGGCACTTTATGAGAGATAGAAAGTTCCTTAAATATTAGTAGTGATATCTAAGGTATGAAATGCATCAAGATGGATGATGACTTTCTGTTTCTTGGCTCACCTTTGATCCACAGTGGATGAAGAGGGATACTTCAAGTAGATTGACATCTCCTTAAAGATTTGACTTCAAGAGCTTCAATACAGTATGGTACATCCCGCATAAAACCAAACACTTCCATAACAGTACACACACCATCTCCATGCCCATCTCTGTCCACAGAGATCACCCTATACATGTACACCCCACTTCCTCCTCCCTTCCAAACTCCCCTCCATCTAATTACATTTCTACCCCATCACTAACCCTATTTATTCTTCTTTCCAACCACTTTTTTGCTTATATTCTTTTATTTATTTATTTTTTCTGATGAAGGACTAACACCTGAAATGTCAAACCACTTTCCTTTCCTTTTAAGCGTTAAAATGCTACAACAGTTGTTAAAACTTGTCCCTCTTGTGTTGTCTTCTTTTCTTTTGGCTCATGGTCTAATATATATATATAAATTTATATATATACACATATATATATGTATATATATATATATATATATATATATATGTGTATATATGTATGTATGTAAATGTGTTTATACATCTCTCTCACACATAAACACACATGATGTTTTACTGAAAGTACAAATTTATACATGCACATAGACACGCACACAAAACATACTAAACACCTAATTCTAACCATTCAACCACAAATAGAATAATGTGCGAATATTTGCATATATGTATAAATGTACGTGTAAATGTATGGTGGAGGTATGTATATATAAATATATGTTAACATATATATGTGTATATATATATATATATATATATATATATATATATATTTTAAGGACATATACATACATTTGCATAAACCTACATATCATTAAATTTAAACAGAAAGGCATATATTTGCATAGATTTGTGCATACATATATATTATTATACATACACACACACACATATACACACATATACATAATGTATATATATGTGTGTGCTTATATTCATATATTTGCATAAAAACATTTTCAAATATAACACATATATGCATATATCTACATACATTAATGAATATCTACATATGTATTCTTGTGTGTGCATGTATATACACATACATGTATGTGTGTGTATATATATATATATATATATATATATATATA
>NC_068989.1:9133659-9135758 GCF_001194135.2 Octopus bimaculoides
TATATATATATATATATGTATATACATAAATATACACTCAAACACACATGTATATTTGGGACCATTTTTCTGTTTTTATGTGTACTTAATTTCCTAACACTTCTTGTATATTCAAATACATCATATACATTTTTCACACAAGTTCACCGGTCTATCATTTTTTCTTACACTTGTATGGTTATTTAGCTGGATAAAATCTCTAAATTATATAGGTCACAGAGATATTTACAAATATTTTAGAAGAAGCCTCAATGTGTAAGTATGAAAAATATATGTATTTAAATATAGAAGTGCAATTGGTGCTTTTTATTTCGTGCTGCCAACATTAGTGACACCGTCATACAGCTTGCAGGGATCTGTGCCCCACGTGGGGCAGGGGTTGGCTTTATGGTATCTTTATCCTTTATCTTTTACCTGTTCCAGTCATTAGACCGTGGCCATGCTTGGGCATTGTATTGAAGGATTTTTTTTGTTGAATGTATCAGCCGAAGTACTTATTTTTTTTATGCCCAGTACTTATTCTATTGATTTCTTTTGTTGAACTGCTAAGTTTTGGAGACATAAACAAGCCAACACTGGTTGTCAAGTTGTGGTGGGGGACAAACACAGACTCAAAGTCTCTCTCTTTCACACATACACATATAGCTGAAATTTAAAGAAAAACAAAAGACGAGGACAAGTATATAAACAACAAGCAGGTGTATTAGTTTGATGCTCAGGATGGTAAGAAAATCTTTTACGTTTTGAGCCTATGCTCTTCAACAGAAAGGAACACGAGGAAATAAACAGAGTGAGAATAAAAGAGAGAACATATATACATATATACGAAGGGCTTCTTTCAGTTTCCATCTACCAAATCCACTCACAAGGCTCTGATTGGTCTAAGGCTTTAGTGAAAGACCTTTGCCCAAAGTGCCACGCAGTGGAACTGAAACCAGGACCATGTGATTGTGAAGCAAACTTCTTACCACATAGCCACACCTGCACCTATCCGTAGGAGACAAGGGAGTCAAAGCATGAGAGAAGTGTGGTGACGGGGCGTGGCAGAGCAGGTTCTTGTTGCAGAGGAGCTACATGTCTGCACATATTTAAAAGAAGTACGGTGTGCAAAGTGAGCCCGCCCGTCCGCCTGTCTATCTCTGTTTATTTGTTTGTCTATCTATCTGTCTGTCTATCTGTATGTCTGTCTATCTCTGTCTATCTGTAGGTCTGTCTGACTATCTGTCTATCTATCTATCTATCTATCTACCTACCTACCTACCTACCTATCTATCAACCTACCTACCAGTCTGTCTGTCTATCTATTGGTCTATCTGTTGATTGATCTATCTCTTGATCTGTCTGTCTGCCTGTTTGTCAGTCTGACTATCTATCTATCTATCTATTGGTCTATCTATCGATTGATCTATCTATTTATCTGTGTCTTCCTATCTACCTATTTATCTGTCTATCTATCTAATCTCTTTTACTTATTCTCCCCGTCTACGCATTTACGTACATCGGTCTATCTCTTGGCCAATCTCTCTCCTTCTCTCCCTACTCCTCTTAATATCTGGTCTTTTATATATCTATGAGCACAGTCTGTGTGTCTATTTGTGTGTATGCAGCCATGTGTGTGTGTGTGTGTATGCAGGGGGAGGCAAGTGTGAATGTGAATCCGTGTGCATCTGTGTATGTGCGGAGTTGCCTGCACATGCTTTACTGTCTTTAAAAGAATGACACATTGGATGGTGTAGTTCTTGGTGCAATGTGTACTGTGAATGGGAAAAGGATGTCCTGGTCACATCTGGAATGCTTTTGATTACAAATTTGTTCAATCATGGATAAACTGCGACTAAACAACAACTAAAGGAATCATGAATGAATGAGGAAGCTTCTGTGTGGTCGTTGCATCTACTAGAAATAGCAGCCAGGTTTTCTTTGAATCAATACTCTAGAATATTAAAAAACAGAAAACCTAGGCGCTGGTGTGGCTGTGTGGTAAGAAGCCTGCTTCCCAACCACATTGCTCTAGGTTTGGTCCCACTGCATGGCACCTTGGGCAAGTGTCTTCTACTGTAGCCTTAGGCCAACCATTGTGAGTAGATTTGGTAGATATA
>NC_068989.1:9135936-9136824 GCF_001194135.2 Octopus bimaculoides
TATATATATATATATATATATATATATATATATATATATATATATATGTCAGTGTGCATGTGTGACAAAGCACTGGTGTATTGAGAGAGAAGTTGAGCATAAGGGGAATTATATGCAGTGTGCAAGAGAGGAGACTGCACTTGCTTGGTCATGTGATGCAGATGGATGAGAACAGTTGCATAAAGATGTGCCACTCACTTAAAGTGGAGGGAAGCTGTGGAAGAAGGAAACCCAGGAAGACATGGGATGAAGTACTGAAGGCCATTCTTAGAACACTGAACCTTAAGAAGGAGATGACAGAAGACTAAGATCTGTGGAGCATTGCTGTACCCAGGAAGACTCACCTGCCATAACAGAATTGATATCCTAAAACCAAAGTGCCATGTAAAAAATATTGATGTTGGTGCCACATAAAAATCACTGATGCTGGTGCTATGTAAAACACACCGGTGATGGGGTTGCGTAAAAAGCACCCAGCACACAGTGTAAAGTGGTTGGCATTAAGAAGGGCATCCAGCTATAGAAACCATGCCAAAACACACCATGGAAGCTGGTGCTGTCTCTGGTCTTGCCAGTTCCTGCCACGCTAGCAAACCCATGCACAAATTGTTAACGATGATGATGATATTTATATACAGGTTTGACTGATTTTGATCTCGCACTCAGTGCTTGAGCATCTGTAGCTGATGATGTGCAACTTATGCTGAAATCACATCATACAACAGTTCCATCTACCAGTGTCGGTGAAATTTCGTCTGCCAATATATTCTGTGCTTTATTAATATTTGAAGTCTATATGAAGTTTCTCAGAATGATTGCTGCAACCTATGGTATTCTTAACAACACATCCAAGCAAAGTAGGATGTGCAAATTAAAACAAATATATAT
>NC_068989.1:9137704-9139951 GCF_001194135.2 Octopus bimaculoides
ATATATATATATATATATATATATATATATATATATATATATATATATACATATGTGCATATATATGTGCATGTATATATGCGTGTATATATGCATACATATACATATATACATGCCTGTACTTATATAGAAATGTGCTTATGAATCTGTTAATGTTTGTAACTTTCAAAAGCTACTTGTCTATCGCTAATGTAAGAGCATCAAGTCACACATACTTTTTAAGGGATGTTTTTGTCCTTTTTCTTGTTTGTAATGTCTACTTGTTATACATACATAGGTGCAGGAGTGGCTGTGTGGTAAGTAGCTTGCTTACCAACCACACGGTTTCGGGTTCAATCCCACTGCATGGCACCTTGGGCAAATGTCTTCTACTATAGCCTTGTGAGCGTATTTGGTAGACGGAAACTGAAAGAATCCTGTTGCATATATATATGTGTGTGTGTGTGTGTGTGTGTGTGTGTGTGTGTGTGTCTGTGTTTGTCGCTTCACAACTGATGTTGATGTGTACATGTCCCTATAACTTAGCAGTTCGGCAAAAAAAAGACCAATAGAATTTTGGGGGAGGGGGCCAGTCGATTAGATCGACCCCAGTATGCAACTGGTACTTATTTTATCAACACTGAAAGGATGAAAGGAAAAAATCAACCTTGATGGAATTTGAACTCAGGACGTAATAACAGACAAAATACAACTAAGCATTTCACCCAGTGTGCTAACGATTCTGCCAGCTCACCACCTTTGGCTGATTACATTGATGCCAATGCTTGACTGGTACTCATTTGATTGACCCCGCAAAAGGACGAAAGGTAGAGTCAACATCGGTGGAATTTGAGCTCAGAACGTGAAGATAGATGAAATGCTGCTGTGCATTTTGCACAGCATGCTCATGATCCTGCTGGTTCAGCACTTTAACAGATTTGTACATCTTAACAAATATATATACTAAGCTTCATTTTTCCTGATATAACCACATAGATATGTATAGAGTAGCACATGCAATCTGTACATTAGTACACACGCACACAGTGGAAGAAGCAAAGTTTTGATGTGACTAGCTCATTTTAAGATCATTTAATACACTTTAATTCTTTTATATCTTCTAGTTTGTTGACTGTGGCCAAAATGGATCACTGCCATTAACATGTCTACACTCGACAAAGAAATTCTTCTTCGTAAGTTTAAAAAAATCTTGGTATACTAGAAGAAGTATTAAAACAATATGGAGTATTATTATAACATGCAATATTATGTCTCCTATTTTTGCATTTTTTAGTATTGTGTTGCTCTGTTTCTAAAATAAGATACATCCCCACAGGACTCTCAAAGTCTATCTGGAATTTAAAGGATGATAACATCACAATTATAAAATTGATCAATCCATTACAGAACATGCGACTCCTTATATTAATGGTACCATACATTGTGGTTTTTGTCTTGCAGGGAAGTATAATATCCTATTAGAGCTTTTTGCAATTTTGAACAAAAGTTTAGAATGGATAAATTCTTACAAATACTTCTACCAATATTCATTTAAGAATTTCCATCTATCAAATGGTTAACATAACTTGCTTCCCAAATTATGGATTCATGATATGTTGAAAGATCTTCACATATTAAAAGCACATCCAGTTTTTCGACAGCACTAAAACTTATTCACAAGAGTTACCTCTCTTAGTTTTGTGTGTTTTACATATATGATACTCAAGACATGAAAATATGTTTTAGCATGTGACAAGGTACATATAATAATTGAATTGGTGAATGTATAATGCATTCCATAATGAGTTTTGTTTTTGTTAATCAATCAAATCTTAATGACTAATCATATCTTCATGCATTACAAATATTTTTGCTTATGTATTGTCATGCTACTTCTTTTCTTTAATCATTTGAATAATTGGCATTGTGAAACTCAGAGTTTCATGAACAATTCATGAAGATTCAACTTCTGATAGTAATTATGATGATGATGAAAATACTATGTCTATATTACACATACTCATACACACAGCATATATATACATGAATATGTATGTGTGAATTTACACATACACACATATATACATATAAGGAGGGAGCAAAAGAGAGAGAGAGAAAGACATACATATATACATACATATATTGACAAATTGATAAACTGATATATATATATATATATAAATATATATATATATATATGTATGTGTGTGGCTGTGTGTGTGTGTATATATATATATATATGTATATATATATCTATATATATATATA
>NC_068989.1:9140161-9142164 GCF_001194135.2 Octopus bimaculoides
ATATATATATATATGTATGTATATACATGCACGCATACACTATTCTATTAGTATGTATATGTGTGAGGGCGTGTTTTATGGTTGGCTAATTCCTAAAAGAATCTTCACTACCAAAGATCACCAGACCTTAGCTTACCTAATTTCATTTTTGCCATTTCCTCTTAAGGCATTCTGTTTATTCCATTTTATTCCAGCCATTTCTGCTCTCCCTCTGCGCCACTTCACCTCTACATTCCATTAGAGTGTCACACTTAATGCTCCACACCCCTCAGTTCATTTGATGGTCTACTCTCAGTCGTACAGTAGCTTAATAGTAAAAAAACAACAACAACTATAACAACAACAGCAGCAACAATAACAACAATCAGAAGAAATGGTAAATATCTACAATGTTGACAATTACAACGCCAACAACAATAGCCAGAACAACAACAGTTACTACAACAATAGCACTAAAAAACCCAACACCACCACTACCACCACTGCTCGTACCACCATCCCTACCAACACCACCATCACTGCTACCACCACCACTATTACCACCACTGCCACCACCACCACTACCACCACAACTACCACCATCACTATCACCACCACCACCACCACAACAACAACAACAGCAACTACTACTACTACTACTACTACTACTGCTGCTGCTGCTACTACTACTACTACTACTACTACTGCTACTGCTACTGCTACAGTTACATCAGCAGCTTCTATGACAATGTTCCCACAACAATGTAAATCTGTTGTGTTACAACAATATTGACAACAACGAAAACATAAGCAAAAACAAACAAAAACGAATTCAACGGAAACAACAACAACAACAACATCAACAACCATAAAAGCTATGCTAACAACAACAACAACAACAACAACAAAGGCAACAAAATATAACAAGAACAACTGCTGCTACCAAGATTGACAACGGTAATAGCAATAATAAAAATGAAAAAAAAATAATTTTAAATGTACACGTCCACCAAAGTAGCTATAAAATAAAACAACATCAAGAAGACCAACAACAACAACAACAACAACAGCAAAAGCACAGAACTAGTGGTGTTGATGAAGGATGGCAGAGGTGGTGGCGGTGGTGGTGCTGGTGGCGGTGGTGGTGGTGATGATGGCGGCGGTGACGGTGTTGGTGGTGGTGGCGATGATGGTGGCGGCAGTGGCAGTGATGGTAATGGTGGTGGTGGTGATTGTGGTGGTGGTGGTGATTGTGGTGGTGGTGATGATGGTGATAGTAGTGGTGGTAGTGGTGGTGGTGATGATGGTGGTGATGGTAATGGTGGTGGTGGTTGTTGTTGTGGTGGTGGTAATGGTGGCGGTGGAGGTGGTGGTTGTGTTAGTCGTGATGGTAGTAGTGGTGGTATTAGATTACTAGTGGGATGGTAGTGGCAGTGGTGGTAGTAGTAGTAGTGGTGGGGTAATAGTGGCAGTGGTGGTAGTACTGGTGGTGATGGTGGTTGCAGCAGTGATAGTAGAGGTGGTGGTGGCAGTGGTATTAGTCGCAGTGGTGGTGGTGTTAGCAGCATTTGTTACTGATGATGGCAGCTGTGATAGCAAAAGGAGTGGTGGTGTTGATGGTGATGGCCATGGTGATAGTGGAAGTAATAGCTGTGGTGGTGGTCGTAGTGGTGGTGGTGTTTAGGATAAGGAAATCAGTTGTGGTAAAAGTGATGGTAGTGGTATCGGCAGCGGTGATAGTGTCAGTAGCGATGTTGTTGTTATTGTTCTAATTTAGCCCCTTTTCCATGGCAACCCTGATTGAATAGACCTGTGATCAAAGACATTCCATCCGTAACTATGTGAGCCTTTTCCGGGTGTTTTTGCTTTGCTTTTTTTTTTGGCGGGGGGGGGGGTGTTTTTTATTATGAGAGTCAACTGCATTGTGCAACGAATCCTTCTGTTTTCTAAGACAGAAGCAAGGTGGGGGTGTGGTGGGAGGTGGGAACGTGAGAGATTTTTGACTACTAACTTTAGCAGATCCA
>NC_068989.1:9142174-9143559 GCF_001194135.2 Octopus bimaculoides
GGTGGTGGCGGCAGCGTGGTGGTGGTGGTGTGGTGGTGGTGGCAGCGGTGGTGGTGGTGGCAGCGGTGGTGGAGGCGGCAGCAGCAGTTGAAGCGGCGGTGTGATGGTAGTGTTGGTGTTGTTGTTGTTGTTGTTGGTGGTGGTGGTGGTGGAGTGGGCAATCAGCTTCCCTGGGTTAATAGTGGTGGTAGTGGTAGTGGTGGTGGTGAGGTGGTGGTGGTGATCCTGGAGTGGGCAATCAGCTTCCCTGGGTTAAATATAGATATTGCTAGTGATGATGATGGTGATGATGGATGGATGGTGGCGGTCATGGTGATGGAAAGCGTAGTAATATTGATGTTACCTATGACATTTGGTTGTTTGATCAGTTGAACAGCTTATTCGTTGAGTTACTCATTTTCAATTTTAATATAAGTCAACATTTTCGCTAATATAATCCCTGTTAAGAGTTTTAAATTTTGACACATTCCACTCAACTTTATGACCAATTTCTTCCAAATTATTGCTTCAGTTACTCCAAAACTGATTGCAATTAGTCAAAGAGAAAAAGTAACAACTTGAAAATGTACAATTCCATAATTTTTACTGTGAAATGTGAAATTTTAGCATTGTTCGCCAACTCAGAACAAGTAAAATATTCTTAGAATTATTCAACTTTTTTGCATTGAAACCGATTCAAATATTTTTAAAATAGATCCTACATTTAAAATAAATAATTTCTTGTGTTATTTGATATTCAAAAATCAACATTTTCACTAAAGCCGAACCTGTTAGAATTTTAAAAATTTCTTACATTCCATTCAAATTTTATGACCAATTTCTCCAGAATTATTGAATTGGTTGCTCTAAAGCTAGCAGTAATAGTTTTAGAAAGATATTGTGCACCTGTTAGACTAAAAATTTTTCAAATTCTCACATAATTTCTATAGTACAAGTAGAACCCATTGCACTGGTGAATGTTTGACCATTGTCATCCAACTGAGGAAGCATCAAATATCTTGGGAATTATTCATTGTTGCTTGGAAACAAGTTAGATGTTTTATTATTACATTCTATAATTTTAGGAATATATAATTTTTAATTTAAAAAAAATTTTAAATATGAATAGTTAATGTTTTCCAGTTCTATATTTAAGAGATGAGGAATTATGTACATTATTTACATTCGACGGATATTTGTCCTCATCTTGTTTGTTGTTAACACGTTTCAGCTGATATACCCTCCAGCCTTCATCAAGTGTCTTGGGGAAAATTTGAACCTGGGTTCTCATTCCTAAGGTATTTTTCAATGTTATTCTTCTTCTTATTTTTATTATTATTATTATCAGTACCGCCTGACTGGCCCTTGTGCCGATGGCATGTAAAAGCACCCACTACACTCTCAGA
>NC_068989.1:9143569-9149929 GCF_001194135.2 Octopus bimaculoides
TATTGTTCAGGTCACTGCTTGGAATCGAACTTGGAATCTTGGGGTTAGTAGCCCGCACTCTTAACCACGGGCATATGGCATAGTGGTTAAGAGCTACTAACCCCAAGATTCCAAGTTCGATTCCAAGCAGTGACCTGAACAATAATAATAATAATAACATCGAAAAATACCTTAGGAATGAGAACCCAGGTTCGAAATTTCCCCAAGACACCTGATGAAGGCTGGAGGGTATACCAGCCGAAACATTGTTAACAACAAACAAGGTGAGGACAAATATCCGTCAAATATAAATAACGTAAATAATGTAAATAATGTTAATGTTTTTATTAATGCCATACTTGTATAGCAACTGTACTGGTATCACATAGAAAAGCATTCATGCTGCTGTCAAGTATAAAGTGCTGGTGATGCTACCTGCAAGTTTCATTAAATACCGTTCACAACTTTGTGAGTTATTTTACAGAGAGACGGACAGACAGACAGACAAACCAATGCCGATGAAAACATAACCTCCTTCCTTGGCAGAGGTAATGATGATGAGGAGGATGACATAAAAATACTGGTTATTTAGTGAGTGTATGCATAGGCCCCAACTTAAAAACTAAAGCATCAAATGAGCTAAAGAACATCAAATCTCTTTTAGAATTAAGCAGACTGTGAGAGTAATTCTGTTGGTAGTGTATATGACTCAAATAAAAATGAAATTCTAGTTAATTCATACCTATTAAAAATTTATACCAAGAAACTGAGAATAAACGTTACTTGTCAGCACAAA
The DNA here is from genome assembly GCF_001194135.2 of Octopus bimaculoides. NCBI lineage: Eukaryota > Metazoa > Mollusca > Cephalopoda > Octopoda > Octopodidae > Octopus > Octopus bimaculoides. The sequence goes on from NC_068989.1 coordinate 9,144,345, forward strand.
TCAATAATAAATTGATCAAATTCAAATTAGATACTTGTGCCACGAGAGCCTTGATTAATTTAAATATATACAAAATTATCAAGTCCACCACCATTAAAATCCATATCAATAAAACTAAATACTTACAGTAATTCAAATATTTCAGTTAAAATAAAACTCCTATTAAATATTAAAATTGTTACTAAACAACCAGAAAATTTAGAAGATACTGTAATTGATTCTGAGATGGGTGTGAATTTATTTGGAATGAACTGGTTTATTTGGAATGAATCTATTTAATATGTTGCTGTTGTTGTTGTTGTGATCTAGGCTTAATAATGTTACTGACATTGTTAATAATGTTAATTCAACCAATCTGAATATTATTAAAAATAAGACTGAGGACTTATGCACTCATAAGTCCAAAGCATCTCTCCTGGATTAGGATATGGCACGAAATGGAAGACACAATTTGGATATGTCTAGGCACAGGCATGGCCGTGTGGTAAGAAGTTTGCTTCCCAAGTGACATGGCTCCGGGTTCAGTCTCACTGAGTAGTCCCTTGGGCAAGTGCCTTCTACTATAGTCTCAGACCAATCAAAGTCTTGTGAGTGGATTTGGTAGATGGAAACTGAAAGCCCAGCATGTGTGTGTATATGTGTGTGTATGTGTTTTCCTCATCCCCACTTGATAACCAGTGTTAACCCTTTCGATACCAACCTGGCTAAAACCAACCACCTCTGGCTCTGTCATACAAATGTCTTGTTTTCATAAGTTTTGAATTAAAATCTTCCACCAAACCTTAGTCACAATTAATGTTCCTAACACCAGCTTAATGATAACTAAGTTATTCTACTAAATTCTTTGTTATAGTTAAAATTAATTGAAAGAAATGTAAAGCATCTCAACAGAAATATGGTAACAAAATGATTAAAATATATAATAGAGAAACAATTCTTAACCCTTTTGATACCAACCCAGCTAAAACTGGAATTGAGGTTATTTCATGGCAAATAAGTCGAAAGGTAAGCTACTATAAATTGGCACGAACTTTCCGGACAACCCAATATAATACAGAATGTTGTATGTGACTTTTAACTGAGAATGTACCTTAAGAAGGTAAAAATATAAAACAAAGCTCTATAGTCCAACTTACGATCAAATTGACTTATGACCAGTCAGTTAGAATTAATTGTGGTCGTAAGTCGACAATGACCTGTATTTATTTTATCAACATCGAGAGGATGAAAGGCAAAAATGACCCTGGTGACATTTGAACTTAGAACATAATGCTGGAAGAAATTCTGCTGAGCATTTTTTTGGTACGCTAATGATTCTTCCAGCTCACTGCTTTCCAATTATGATATATTATTACATAAATTAAAGTGTGAATAATACTTCAGCGTAATTGATTTAAAACACTCGTATTTAGAAATCAAAGAATCAAAAAAATTACTTGTGATTAATATGCTTTTTGTACTTTACAAATATGAATGCCATTTGGAATTTTTTGCATTGCCTGCCATATTTTAATGCATGGCATATATAGAAGATACCGTTGTGACTAGAAGAACCAATGAAGGACATTTGAATAACTTGGGATTAATGTTTAAATAGTTACAAGATTATGGTTCAAAATGTCATAAAGAATAATGTGAATTTTTTTTTACAAAGAAGTTAAATATCTCAACTATACCATTAGTGCATCTGGGGAAAAGATTATCTGGGAAGAATGGTGATGCTATTAATAGGAAGAATGGTGAAGCTATTACAACATTAGCAATTCAAAAATAATAATAAAAAAAAGATGTGAATGAGGTATTAGCATTTGTTTCAAAATTCCAATAATATTGCACATTCATGAAAAAAAATGGCAAATCTTTCAACACCTTTGTATTATTCAACAAAACAAAAAAAAAAAAAACAAAAACGAAAGAAAGAAAAAGACAACAGTATTCAAATGATCACATGATTGTCAATGGAGTCTTAATGAGTTGAGATGATAAGTGATTGAGGCTAGAGAACAAACACATTACAATGAAAATTTACCATTAATTTTTGCAGTAAATGTGTCCTTAGTTGGTGTTGGGGAAGTTCTGTAACAATGTGAAAATGAAGATCAATGTCTATTAGTTTGTGTGTCAAAAACACTGAATTCACTTCAATAACAATATCCACAAATAGATAAGAAGGGATTACCTGTTATAAAAATTCAATCAGTCCTTCTATGGACGACATTTTTAGTTAATCTCCAATTGCAAGGCACAAATACACATATTCTCTGTGCATCGGTGCTTAAATCTCAACAAGAGTGGTGTCGTAGTTATGTTATAGGCATCATACAAATTATACAAGTGGAGGCGCAATGGCCCAGTGGTTAGGGCAGCGGACTCGCGGTCATAGGATTGCGGTTTCGATTCTCAGACCGGGCGTTGAGTGTTTATTGAGCGAAAAACACCTAAAGCTCCACGAGGCTTCAGCAGGGGATGGTGGCGAACCTTGCTGTACTCTTTCACCACAATTTTTCTCTCACTCTCACTTCCTGTTTCTGTTGTGCCTGTAATTCAAAGGGTCAGCCTTGTCACACTGTGTCACGCTGAATATCCCCGAGAACTATGTTAAGGGTACACGTGTCTGTGGAGTGCTGAGCCACTTGCACATTAATTTCACGAGCAGGCTGTTCCGTTGATCGGATCAACTGGAACCCTCGACGCCATAAGCGACGGAGTGTCAACAACAACAACAAATAATACAATTTGATATAAAGATTCAAGTTAACTTCTAAAGCCTTCCAGTTGAGCCTGATTTAAATCCAAGTATAAACTACTTGGATTTAAAATATATCAAATTATTGAGGAAAGTCTTGGTGGAACGTTGCTTATTGCTTTACAAGTTGACTTAGCCATGAAATCTTGTATCAATATTATTTGAATTAAGAAATTTGTCAACAAGGAGTTGCCAGAAAACTTAAATATTGAAGATGAACATCCAAGAGAATATTGGAAAAAGAGTGACTCAATACATTTTCCTGGAAATTTATTAATTTTGTAGTTGAATTTTTTTAAGATTATTTATTCCTAAAATATTGCAAAATATAACTTTGTCTTCAATGTATATACAAGCAGATATTGATGTGATGCTAAAATCATATCTAGCATGTCAATCTGTTGCTTACGCTCTTGATAAAAAATATAGTAAATGTCAAAAAAGAAAGGAAAAAACATTTGGACCTCGGTGATGAATACATACCAACTGCACTGTTTTATCAAAAGAATCACCCAAAACAACTAAGTTTAAGCAGCTTTGCAGATAAATAGGCATTCAGAATTTGATATCAGCTGCTTTACAATACAATTTGATCAGTGAAGCAACATACTTTGCTCAGACAAGGAGTTTAAAAACTTTGCCATGAAAATTGTTCATTGGTGGAGGAAGAACCAGACAATTTAACCTTTTAGCATTCAGCTTACTCTGTCAAATGTAATGCTTGATGTATTTATATTGTCTTGAATTATTCATGAATTATCTTGCGGCTTCAAGATTTCAATGATGTGATTGTGTATTTTTACTATGAAATGTTGGATCTGGCCAGTTTGAAAGCAGAAGAGGCAGAATAATTTGGCCGGATCTGGCTGGATCAGGCTGGTTTAAATGCTAAAGGGTTAATCTGAAATTTGTCTTCACCTCCTTCAGTATAAGATAGGAACACATCAGCTGATTATATTACTTGCTATGGCTGGAAAACCATGATTAATTGAAGGACAAACATGCAGACCATTCTAATAAAATATACATTGGACAAACAGTGATTATTAAAGAGTAAAAATGAAATGGATGTGTGAGATAATTTCATGACCCCTAGCTTCTAGTTTATACCTGTAATTATTGGGGCCCTGGGATATGTAACACACTACCTAAATACCAATCTTGAGAAGTCAGGCTTCTCAAAACCAGAAAGGAGATAGCTAATTTGGAGACTACAGATCCAATCCATCACTGGAACTGTAAAAATCTGTAAAACTTTCCAGAAGTTTATCATTTAAATATACATGAGCATGTCTAGATATGTAACTATACACATGAGAATACATTACTCTTTATCAATCATTTTGTGCCACAATTTAGGCAAGTGCTTCCTTCCATAGCCTCAGTTTGGCCAATGCTTTGTGAGTGAGATTTGGTAGATGAGAATTTTGCAAAGCCTGTAATATTACACCCCTCCTCTCTCTCTCTCTCTCTCTCGCACACACACACACACACACATTCACTCTCACACAGACAGTCTTTCTCTAAGACACACTCTCTCACAGACACTCTCTAACAAACACCTTCTCTCTCTCTCTCTCACACACACACACATACATATACTCCCTCTTTCTCTCTCTCCCTCTCACACAACTTCTGTCTTACACACACACCCCCTCTCACACTCATGCACTCCCTCTCTCACACACTATCTCTCTATCCTCCCCACACACATACATATCTAGATATACATACAAATGTGTGTGTGTGTGTGTGTGTGTGTGTGTGTGTGTGAACGTATAAAAAAAAAAAAAAAAAGACATTGTTGATTTACATCCATATACGCTAAACATGAACTTCCTATCAAAGAAAATTTCCCATTCTATAAATAGAATTTGGGAAATACCAGACTGAAGAGTTGAGTCGATATAATTGACAAAAAAACCTTGAAGGCAATACTGCAACCTGCAAAACAACACAAAGAGTACTTAATCTTGGTATAGGAATTTTGAAATTAAATCTCGCAGGATTAGCAAGTGAATAACTTTGATTTCCATTCTTTTTAGGATCTCATTATGTCTTGTGTAACTGAGTTTACGACCTCTCTAGCAGAAGACTATTCACTTCATAAACATCCATTTATGTGTAGTATGTGGAATTCCTTTGACAATAAGTGACCAAATGTAATTTATTTTACATCTCACAACATACGAGTTAATCAATTCAATGTATATAAATATTCTTAGTCTTGCTGTGAATATATTTTACGTTAAAACCTATCTTTAAGAGAGCATGCGAAGAGCAACAGGACAACAATGGAATGAGAATCTTGTTATGTCCAGGACAACTGAGTTTATGAGCTTTCTTCCATAGAAGCATATTTACATCATAAAAATTCCTTTACGTACAGTATGGGGTATTAATTTAACAAAAAGTTACCAAATGTAATTATATTTTGCAACACATAGTATGTAACTGAATCTGTTCAATGTGTATGAAAATTACTAGTCTTGCTGTGAAGATATTTTAGGTGAAGTCTGACCTTAAGAGAAAATGAGATAAACAACTGGACAGGAATTATTTCAGTTTTCACACACCTAGGTTCAGGCCCAGTGGAACTGATTCATACTAAATATATGGATTTCAAATTTTGGTACAAGGCCAGCAATTTTGAGGAGGGGTAAGTTGATTGGTGACCAGTAATAAAGTCACAGGAAAAAAATGTCACCGTAATAAAGCCACAATTTTGGCTTGGAAAAAGTCACAATTAATTTATGGTGGCCGGTAATAAAGTCACAGGAAAAAAATGTCACCGTAATAAAGCCACAATTTTGGCTTGGAAAAAGTCACAATTAATTTA
>NC_068989.1:9149973-9152128 GCF_001194135.2 Octopus bimaculoides
TTCCATGACTTTTTCCCTGTGACTTTCTTACCTGCGACTTTTTTTACCTGGATTCAGTTGATTACATTGACCCCAATGCTCAGCTGGTACTTATTTTATCAACCTCAAAAGGATGAAGGGTAAAGTCGTCCTCAGCAAAATTGGAACTTGGAATATAAAGACACCCAAAATATCACTAAGCACGTGTGCTCTGTGTGCCACTGATGGTGCCAACTTGCCACCTTGGTTCATACTATATATATCATTTAATATATTAGCCATTCCTATTGTCCCTTCTTAAAATAATACACATTTTGTTGTATCTTGGGAGGGTCATCATGCCAATGATAAACATACACACACTGGTTCGGTTTCACAGCTTTATTTTTATTTCTCAATTGAGTTAACTACTAAACCAGTTAACGAATTGATTGTTTGATTAATTGTTTAGTCTAGACCTGGAGAGAGAGGTTGTATCATAGATGAAGATGCAAATGGTGATGAAAGGACTTTGACGAATTTAGCTTATTGATTAATAATTATGAATCATTCCACAGAGGTGAAGATAATCTTAATAAATCAAAACTTTTTGTTGAGGAATTCCAACCATGTTTCATGGTTCGTTACCTCAACAGCTTTTTATAGGATCCAGTGGCTAAAGGCATCATCAAGCCACATCCAATTTCGGCCCCTACTCCTCTACCATTTTCGACATGGTGTGGCCTCCTTCCTTTTGGAGATGTCTTCAGCTCTGGTGTTGCATGCATTTTCTCTTTCTCCATTTTTTTGGCCTTTTGTTCTTTGGTTTCTTCGATGCAGCATCAACGAATGCCAGCAGGCAAATGACCATCCTGCTAAATTTCCCTTTAAATACTCGCTGGTGGGCTTCAACAGCCAGCACCAGCTAACAGTCACATGACACTGTCTAAGCTTCAATGAACCAATGACAGACTTCTTTCAGTTTCTGTCTACCAAATCCACTCACAAGCCTTTGGTCAGCCTGAAGCTATAGTAGAAGGCACTTGTCCAAGGTGCCCATGGAACCATGTGGTTGGTAAGCAAGTTACTTACCACACAGCCACTCCTGCACCTGTTTTTTTTTCTGAGGTTTTATTTTGAGATAATGAATTTCTTCATCATTTTCATCATGTGCAGTCTTCAATGCTTGCATGGGCCAGAAGAAATTATCTGAGGCAGATTTATTTTTATGGCCAAAAGCCCTTTCTTAAGTTCATGAAATTACACCTTTTGCAGATGCCTAAATTTCTTTGAAATACAGTATGAAAAAAATCTCTTAGTTATGCTATTATTGAACATCTCAAAAATAGACAAAAGCCATATTACTTTAAGGATACAAATTCTTAGTTTTCCACTAATTTTTTGAAGTAAATGAAATTTTTAATTATTTATATATTGAATTATAAATTCACAAATATAAGATGGAAGGAATGCTTTGATTTTAAATTACATGTCTGCACTCAAATGTATAGAATGTTTTCCTTGTAGAATGTGCTCTTTGAACTTTTTTATCTTCTTATCAATTAAATGTTGTTTAGAAATTCATCAGAAAGCATATTGTTTAAAAAGAAGCATGTCTGATTATCTTTGATTTGTGTGAAAATTCTTTAATATTCAATACAAGACTGTAATTAAGAAGTTGGCTTCTTGTAGTTTTGCGTTCTGTCCCACTGTGTGGCACCATGCACAAGTGTCTTCTACCGTAGTTCCAAACTAACAAATCCCTTCTGAACAAATTTGGTAGATGAAATATATATATATATATGTATATAGGCACAGGAGTGGCTGTGTGGTAAGTAGCTTGCTTACCAACCACATGGTTCTGGGTTCAGTCCCACTGCGTGGCACCTTGGGCAAGTGTCTTCTACTATAGCCTCGGGCCAACCAAAGCCCTGCGAGTGGATTTGGTAGACGGAAACTGAAAGAAGCCCATCGTATATATATGCATATGTATAAATATGTGTGTGTGTGTGTTTGTGTGTCTGTGTTTGTCCTTCCAACATCGCTTGACAACTGATGCTGGTGTGATTATGTTCCCGTAACTTAGCGGTTTGGCAAAAGAGACCGATAGAATAAGTAGTAGGCTTACAAAGAATAAGTCCTGGGGTCGATTTGCTCGACTAAAGGTGGTGCTCCAGCATGGCCACAGTCAAATTAC
>NC_068989.1:9152811-9157029 GCF_001194135.2 Octopus bimaculoides
CTTTGAGTGTAGACGTATAACTTAAAATCAAAGCAATCCTTCCATCTTATATTTGTGAGTTTATAATTCAATATATAAATATTTAAAACATTCATTTACTTAAAAAATTACGGTGAAACTAAGAATCTGTATTCTTAAAATGATATGGTTTTTGTCTATTTCTGAGATGTTCAGTAATGGCATAACTAAGAGCTTTTCTTCATGCTGTGTTTTGAAGAACTTTAGGCAAACTGTGAAAGCTGTAAGTAATTCCATGGCATTAAGTAGAAGAAAAAAGTGGAATAAACTATGAAATATTACAGATGAATTAACAAAATCTTTTGTTTGATTTCTTTTTTGCTAATTTATTCATTTATTTTTTTCTTCTTTTACTTGTTTCAGTCACTGGATTACAGCCGCACTGGGGCACCATTATGAAAAGTTTAGGCATCGATTTGAATCCAGAACGTATTTCTTTAGTGTCAAGAAGTTATTATCAATCTCTTTTAGCCAAACAGCTGAGTTTCAAAGCCACAAACAAACCAAAAGTGGTTGTCAAGCAATTGGGGAGACTACTATAAAGGCAAAGACATAACACAGAGAGGTATATATAAATATACACATGTATATATATCTTTTGATTTTTATTACCTCCACCTTCACTAAGGTATTGCGTTCATCATGCTTGTTTGTTTGTTCATGGACAAGATATCTCAAGAACTACTGGATGGATTCAGATGAAACATTCAGGGATGTTTGGCCTTGTGACTAGCATGAACTGATTAGATTTTGGGATCAATCTAGTACCAGACAAGGATTCTGGATTATTTTTCCTGTTTTTTGTGCTTAATTTTTGAGAGCAGATGGGTTCATTTTTAGTATTCTCGTTTGTGAGAGCAGTCAAGTATATTTCAGATATTCTCATTTTAAAAATCATCTCTGGCTAATCATTGAGAGGACGTTGGTGTTGCCTTGGCAGAGGTTTGCATTCTCCGAGTGCTCTTGTTATCATTATTATTATTACCGCCGCCTTAGCAAATGACCAGGTGGTGTGAAACATTTCATCTCACATTGCTCTACAGTCACATCAATACCTGATGTTGGTACACCATACACCTGTTCAAGCAACATCGATTTAATGAATGGTATGAACTAATACATAACACAAACATTTGATCCCTACATACAAATCATTCATGCAGGTTGTTCACAAAGAAATTGCTTCCAGTCAAAGAACCATCTTTCTTGTCCTATGAGAGGTTACCATCATGTATCGTTTAAAACAGTTTAGTTCAACCCTATCCGACTTAAAGCTTAGTGGGCTCAACCAGTCAATCAAGTCAGCACTTGAAGAAAAACGACCATTTTTGGTTTCAAGATGAAAGGTATCCTTCCATTAGCGAGGATGTCATTCCAAAGACTGGAGTAGTTTGAATGGGAAATGATACCCCACTCACCATATTCACCGGACATTGCCTCATCTGATTATCCTTTATTCCGCAGTCTTCAAAATCATTTGGACAGAAAAAATATGAATTCTGTAGACAAGGTCAGAACAGTACTGGAGAAGGATTTTTTTATCACAGACAAGTGTATTTTGGAAGAGGGTCCTTGCAAGTCTACCTCATAGATGGAAGAACATTGTAGGAAATGAAGCCCATCATATATATATATATATATATATATGTGATGGGCTTCCATGCAGTTTCCACATATCAAACTCACTCACAAGGCATTGGTCAACCTGGGGTTATAGCAGAAGACATTTCCCCAAGGTGCTGTGCTGTGAAACTGAACTCAAAACCAAGCCAATTCCTTAACCACACAGGCAACAGATTTTGGTTTTTAACTACTATCATTATTATTATCATCATCACTACTATGACATATAAGATTGAGTTTTTAAGAGTTTCTTGTGCCACATTCCTTGCAATTACACATGTAGACTCCCCATGTAAGTCATCCACAAACTGTAATTAGTTTTTGAAAAGCAAAAAAAAAATAAAAAACAATCACAAATTAGCTTTTACTCTCTTTTTTTTCTTTGTGCAAATAAAGACATTGTATGAGTATATCTTCAACCATACCAGACCCAAACAGAACAGATTTAGGAACCCAAAATTCTTTGAGATACGTTCATAGTTTTCCTGTAGAAATTTATATTGAGCGACTATTTTTCTGAAATCCAAATAAATTTTATAATGTATGTTTTTATACCTTATGTACTGAAATATCTTACAATGAACATAATGTTTACATTGCTTTATTGCTATTTGTCTATCGCTAAAATTTTATTTCCCGCTCGAGTCTCCAGGGATATATATTTTTGCACTCGAAAGTTTGTATGGTTGACAGAATTTGAAATCCTTTGACAATAACGATTAAAGAAAACGATCCATTTGATTATAGAAAATTTTTTGAAAAAAAGTGACTCGATATTGGTATTAGGAGATAAAATGTAAATTAAATGAAAAATGCAGAAAAAAAAAAAGGAAAAAAGAAATTTAGGATTATTCACCAAATTGGAAGAGATTCCTAAGATAATAAAGGAAACAGACATAATAATTTATTGCCTGTAGAATGGGACATCACTTGTCTCTGGCTGCATTGCTTTTGGATGTCAATAGATACCAGTAAAAAATGGTAGTTGTGGTTGTGGTGGGAGTTGTATAGTCTTTATTCAACTCCTTTACAAAATTACCTTTGTCATTAAGAAAATACATCAATGATTTGTGAAATGGGATAAAGTTTAATAGCCCTTATATATTTCAGACACATGAAGGAGAGTCTATACAATGCTGGCTGTGTTGATCAGTTGATCAGCATACTTGTGGACGCATATCAAAATGGTTAATACTGTAGAGACTAACATTTCTTGACTATTTATTTCTGATGATGGGTCTTTGTGCCTGAGTTGTCTGCTGTATTTTCCAGCATAGAAGTCGAATTTTTCAGACCAAAATTTACATTTAAAACAGGCAGGTCAACATGTATGGATGTATGTATGTCATTATTCAGTTTGTTTCAAGATTTCTTGCCAACAGAGAAAAAAAAACAGTTTCTAACCTAAATTCAAGGCTCCTTCATTGGAATTTCAACATCAAAAACAGAACATTTTTGTTTGTTTGTTTGTATGTATGTATGTATGTTTTATGTCTTTATGTCATTATCAGTTTATTTCAAGATTTCTTGCCAATACAGGAAGAACCAGTTTCTAACTTAGATCCAAGGCTCCTTCATTGGAATTCCATCATCAACAATAGAGTATGTATGTATGTATGTATGTATATATGTATGTATGTATGTATGTATATATGTATGTATGTATGTATTCTCATACATACATACATACATATAGTTGCACATCTAGACATACATATAGCTGCACATCTAGACAGGCTCTTATATATTTAAATGATAAACTTTTGGAAAGTTTTACAGATTTTTACAGTTCCAGTGATGGATTGGATCTGTAGTCTTCAAGTTAGCTTTCTCCTTCCTGGTTTCAAGAAGCGTAATTTCTCAAGATTAGTATTTAGGCCCAATAATTACAGGTATAAACCTGAACTTGTAATATGGAGAGAGTAACTGCAGATTTCTCAATTTGCATGTAATGTATGTATGTATGTATGTATATACGTACACTTTGGTCTCATGTGTATGTATGTATGTATGTATGTATGTATCTATGTATGCATGCATGCATTGGTATATGTATGCATGGAGGTATTATTATGTATGCATGACTATACGTATGTATAAAGAACAAGCAGGAGAAAGAAAGTGGAAGAGAAGGGGCTAATACATATAAACATTGACTCATATAGGTTTATACATGTTTACATCTGAGTATGTGTGTGTGTGCGTGTGTGTGTGTGTGTGTTTATAGGGTAGAATAGAGGAGAAGAAAGAGGTGTAAGTTATCTAGACACAAGCATATATAGCTATACACACTCATCTGTGTGTGTACAGAGTGTATGGGTGCTGTGTTCAAGGATGGGATAGCCATAAAACTAAGTAGTTAGGTATTTTAGCGAATCAAAACATGGGTGTATACAGAGCTTGTGTGTGTGTGTGTGTGTGTGTGTGTGTGTGTGTGTGTGTGCGTGCTGTGTGTAGATTTATGTGCATATGTGTATGTGTGTTAAGCCACACGTACACTGAAAAATCTCAAAACAAACCTATATATACATACATATATATGTATATATGTAGATATATATATATATATATGTTTGT
>NC_068989.1:9158020-9160078 GCF_001194135.2 Octopus bimaculoides
TATATATATATATATATATATATGTATATATATGTTTATTCATGTATGAGTGAACAAAATATCTAGGAGAGTTTTCTAACGGAATGTAAACTTGCATTACTGAGAGTCAAACAACATTTATTAATTAAATATATAACACCAATAACACTGCAATCGCAAGCCACCCCACACCCCAACCATCGTTTTCCCCACCACCACCACCACCACTACGATGACTGCCATCACTGCCACCACCATTGCCGCCGTCATCGCCACCACAACCACCATTCTCACCAAAAACAACAACTTTCCATTATTACTGCAACATCCACTCCTGATTGCAGCCTTATCATAAAAATACCACCAGATGCACTACCATCGACACCCACAACCACTAAACAACTACAACTGCAACAACAACAACAACAACAACAACCACCACCACGGCAACAACTACCACCACCATTACTACCAAACGAAACTACCCACCCCTCTGCACTGTCTCCCACCATCCAATAACAGCAACAACAACGACCACAATAATAATGATAATAATAATAATAATAATGATAAATAACAACAATAATATAAAAAATAACAACAAGAACAACAAAAATAATAATTGCAATAATAATAATAATAGTGATAACAATAATAATAAGAGCCTTTTTCTCTGCTCGATTGAGCGTGACGGGTGTATTTCACAGTGTGTGACATCATCTGAAGTTTTCGATAGAATACAATCTGTTCAAAATTCAACATTTGAACTTTCACTTTAATTGATTTAAAATAAATAAACAAACACATATATGTAGACAAAGATAGAGATATAGAACGCAAATGTTATATACACACACTTATGTGTATATGCATGTATGTGTATGTATATATATATATATATATATATATATATATATATATGTACGTATATATGTATGTATGTAAGCACAAACACACACACACACACACATATATATATGTATACATATATGTGTCTATGTGTGTATATATTATATTGTATTATATATATATATATATATGTATATACACACACACACACACATATACACATACATACATGCATACATATATATATATATATTTATTATCTACATAATATACATATACACATGTATGTGTGTGATATATATATATATATAGAGAGATATATATACATACATATATATACATACATACATATATATACACATATATAAATATATATATATACAAGAACACATACATATATGGGGATATATGAATTATATATGTGTGTGTATGCAAATACACATATATGTCTATATGGTGTCTGTATGTGTATATATGTATATTGTGTGTGCATTTATATATATATATATATATATATATATATATATGTGTGTCAATGTATATGTATAGCAATGTATAAGATAATGTGGATGTGCTTGTGTATATGTATGAGTGTCTGTGCATACATGTATGTATATGTGTAAGTGTGTAAAACATCATTTAGCATTCTTTCAAACACATACATCCATATGTATAAGTTGTCGTACTCATATGCACACCATATAAATTAAATATATCTTTACACACTCACACACACTTGTATATATCAACATAAATGTATGAACACGCATACACATATACAAAGATATACATACACACACACACCATCCACCTATATATGCATAAGTTTGTCAACATGTGTGTGCATAGATGTATCTGCCTAAATACATGGTATACCTGTATACTTTTATGTATGTATGTATGTATGTATGTTGCTTGTTTTTTTTATGTGCATGTATGGTTGTCTATGAATAAGCAGTCATGAGTATGAAACTGTGTGTCAATACTTAGAGAAGTATGTATGACAAAGTACTTAAGTATGTATGAGTGTATATGTGTATATATTATAAACACATATATGTGTATATACGTATATTTCATTATATCTATATAGATATATATCTGTGTGTGTGTGTATATATATATGTATGTTTTATTATTATTGTGTGCTTTACATCTATATATATGTAGATAAATATATATATGCATATATGCATATATATATACATGTATATATATATATATATATAT
>NC_068989.1:9160268-9161806 GCF_001194135.2 Octopus bimaculoides
ATTATATCTATATAGATATATATCTGTGTGTGTGTGTATATATATATGTATGTATTTATGTATATATACATTCACACATACTGAAGCCATTCATACATATCTAAGTTTGTATATACATATACACATGCACAGACATGTGCATACATATATATATATATAATTATATATATATATATATATAGATGTAATACACACAATAATAATAATAAAAGATACATGTATATACACACACATACGCAAGCATACATACATGTGCACTGCGTATGTACATACATAAATGCACATAAACAAGATATGTGTAAAATACATGCACACACACACACACACACACACACACACTATATTATCAATTGGCCCAGCAATTATTAGGATTGGTTGAATCAATAGAGCCATAGACAAAGCACTTTGTGACATTAAATTACTGTTCTTTACATTCTGGCTTCAAATCCTGCCAACATCGACTTCACTTTTTCCATTTTTTTTTCCCCAGGGACAAAAGAATATTATACCAGTTAAATAGTGAGGTTAAATTGATTCCCTTTACCCTTTCCAGCAAATTTGAGGCATTGTGCTTGTTTTGGAAATCAATCATTAATGCTGGTTTAGTCAAAGAACAATTTCAGAACACCTAGAGGTCACAGGTTCAAATTCATTTGTGAATGAGCTTGGTAGAGGGAATCTGTGTGGAAACCATTGTGTTTCTATCTATCTGTCTGTCTGTCGATCTGTCAGTCTGTCTGTCTATCTATCTATCTATACATACATACATATATATATGTATATATATATATCATCATCATCATCATCGTTTAACGTCCGCTTTCCATGCTAGCATGGGTTGGATGATTTGACTGAGGACTGGTGAAACCGGATGGCAACACCAGCCTCCAATCTGAATTGGCAGAGTTTCTACAGCTACACATATATGTGTGTGTGTGTGTACAGTGTGTATATATATATATATATATATATAATGTGTTTAATATTTAAGTGAGTCTATTCTATAGTGTTAGACTGCTAAACATAGTGGGTATTCAAGCAATGTATTCATGTGGTACTGAAGAAAGCTCAATAACTCCTGAAATATGCATATACACTCATTTCTTAATTCTCTGACTTCAGTCATATTGTTTACACAGATGTGTTCATATACAAACTGTCATAACCGTCAGTGCTGGCTCAAAATTAAATAGAAAATCTTTAGATATATATATATATATTTATACATATCCCAGGGCTTGAGTAGAAGACACTTGCCCACAGTGCCATGCAGTGAGACTGAACCTGAATCCACATGCTTGGAAGGAGAACTACTTAAACACAGCCATGCCTGAGCCTATGTTTGTATACTATTAATATTCTTGACAAAACTGCAGTTCTCATTTTACCCTACTTTTGAAAATAATTTTAATATTCATACCCATCTGGAGAAAGGCACAATTACACACAGAGCTGTCCCCCATGTACAGTTATATTAACCTATATATAGAGAGAATATGCTGCTTTGAAGAACAACACCAGCATGTATACATCATCAT
>NC_068989.1:9161816-9164391 GCF_001194135.2 Octopus bimaculoides
TATATATATACGATGGGCTTCTTTCAATTTCCATATATTACTCACAAGGCTTTGGTCAGCCCAAAGCTAAATTAGAAGACACTTGCCTAAGGTGACATGCAGTGGAACTGAATGTGGAACCATGTGGTTGGGAAGCAAGTACATTAATATTATGTTAAATGTTATTTATAATATATATATGTGCACATATACAGATTTTTATGTATAAACTATATATTCTATTATGTTCTATCAGACATTAACCACTCAATCATACTTTGCACTGTATCTACCCAAAAGCTCCCGGTACCTCCCTGCCTTCATGTCTTGAATAAGAAAGACATGATTATGTCACTTGTAAGGTATTCATCATGTTATTAGAAACTAAAACAAAATGAAAACAAGAAGAAATAAAGCAGGGGTAAATGACACGAAAACTCATTACTCAGAACGACGAGAAGATTTTCATGGATTGTTTTTGTCATTTCAATTAATTAATGCAGCTTTTTTGCAGTTACCAATACTCATTTTCATTCATCAAACTGACAATATCTTTTAACAGAGGCTGTCTAATTAGATTTTAATTTTTCAATATAGACTATGCAATTAGTATGAGACTTTTAGATGAGTTTGGGAAATGGTAATTGGTATAAAAAGTGAAGTATTTAGCATTTCAGGTTCTTACTTTTTGGATGAGAGTAAGGAAAAATATAAAGTGATGCTGTTGCTTAGGCTGTATTATACTAAATGAAGATAGTACTGAAGTGAAGGAGTGATGCTGGGAGAGTAATGTGGTGAATGGGGGCCATCTTAAGATATGGACACCCAAAGCAGTTGCCTGGAGCTCGTACGGGTGTAAAAAGTTCAGTACTAATATGTTATTGATTTGTAGGTAATCAACAGAGAAGACCTAAACTGATGAGATGCAATTTTGATTATATTATGTGCTGACCACTCAAGTGGATGGAACTTACAGAAGAGGGTGACCCAGGATGACATGGGATGAACTACTGAAGGATGACTTCAGGACACTGAACCTGTCAGAGGAGATGACAAAAGATCGAGATATCTAGCACCTTGCTGTACTCAAAAAGACTTGTCCTTCACAGCAGAAGTGATAAGGCCACTACCCCTGATCAAGAGAATTAGCCTGCAAGAGCCCTGTGCCTATATCATGTAAAATGTATTCATGTTGGTGCCATGTTAAAAGGACCGAAGACAACAAACAGTGAAGTGGTCGGCATTAGGAAGAGCATGCAACTGTAGAAACCAAGTCAAATTTGATTGGAACATGGTGCAACCAGTTCTGGTCAAACCATCCAACCCATGCCAGCATGGAAAATGGATGTTAAATGATGATGATATAATGCAAGACTTAGCAATTATGAAATTTGTCAGACTTTTAATTGTGAGTTGCTTATGTGGAAAGCTGATTAGTGAAGTAGCTTGGTGTAATTATAATTACTGGATATATAAAAAGCATCTTATTTGACATAAAGTTCTGTTAAGAACTATTAATGGATATTAATCTAGGGGCCATGAAGAGACTTCAAGAACAGGACTGAGATACCTGGCGCCTAGCTGTACTCAAGAAAACCCATCTGCCTCAGTAGAAGCATTAAGGCTGTATTCCTTGGTGAAGAGAATTGGCATGCAAGTCCAGTGTGGGTGCCATGTAAAAAGATTAGTGCCAGTGCCACAGAAAAGCGCTTGTGCAGGTGCCACATATAGAAACCAAGCCAAATCAGACTGGAACTTGGCACAGCTCTCTGGCTTGCCAGCTCTGGTCAAACTGTCCAACCCAAGCCAGCATGGAAAATGGGGGTTAAAGGATGATGGTTATGATGCAGTTATCTTTCACCTGAGATCTTTTGTTTCTGTCATTGAACTGTGGCCATGCTGGGGCACTGCCTTGAAGGGTTTAGTTGAATAAATCAACTCTAGTTTATATTTTTTTAGTCTGGTACTTATTCTATTGCTGTCTTTTGCTGAAATGTTAATTTACAGGGATGTAAACAAACTGACACCAGTTATGAAGCAGTGACAGTAGACAAAAACAAGCACAAAGAAACACACACACACACACATTTTATGGGCATCCATACTGTTTCTGTCTACCACATTCACTCACAAAACATTGGTCAGCCTGGGGCTATAACAAAAGGCACTCACCCAAGGTTCCACAAACCAGGACTGAACTCAAACCACATGGTTGCAAAACAAGCTTCTTAACCACTCAGCCACAAAAAATGAATATTTTAAAAATGTAAAATGAAAATCAAATGGAAAGCTATTAAGGAAATTTATGTCGTAGATGTTTGACATCTATGACAAAATATTGCTGTCTGGGAATCAAGCCAAGCCCAAATAAACGTCCACAGCATTTATCAAAATAACCAACACTCATCTATATTTTACTGAGAGAATTTTACTTTCAAGCAAACAAATCCTCTACTCTGGGCCCATAAGAGACTGGAATCAGATTGTACATCAGCTGAAAGCTTTGAGAACCAAGGTGACCCCATGACTATCTGCCGAGTCTCTCCCTAAAAACAGCAGTGACATCCATTTTTGAGAGGATATATACATATATGTT
>NC_068989.1:9164506-9169873 GCF_001194135.2 Octopus bimaculoides
TCCCTAAAAACAGCAGTGACATCCATTTTTGAGAGGATATATACATATATGTTTCTGTAGATAAGAATATATATGTGTATACAGATAAAAATATATTTGTGTATGTTGATAAGGATATATGTGTGTATACAGATAAAAATATATATGTGTCTGTAGATGAGAATATATACATGTATGTGGGAAAGGATATATATGTGTATGTGGATAAAAATATATGTGTGTATGTGGAACAGGATATATGTGTATGTAGATAAGAATATATATGTGTATACAGATAAAAACATACATGTGTCTGTAGATAAGAATGTATATATGTATGTGGATAAGAATATATATGTGTCTGTAGATATGGATGTACATGTGTTTCCAGATAAAAATATATGTGTATGTAGA
This sequence comes from Octopus bimaculoides, assembly GCF_001194135.2. Taxonomy (NCBI): domain Eukaryota; kingdom Metazoa; phylum Mollusca; class Cephalopoda; order Octopoda; family Octopodidae; genus Octopus; species Octopus bimaculoides. The sequence goes on from NC_068989.1 coordinate 9,164,900, forward strand.
AAAGAGTATATATGTGTATGTAGATAAGAATATATATGTGTATGTAGATAAGAATATATATGTGTATGTAGATAAAAATATATATGTATATGTAGATAAGAATATATATGTGTATGTAGATAAAAGATATATATATGTGTATGTGGATAAAAATATATTGTTGCTATTATGTAAAAGTGTTGTATGTCCAAAATGTTGCTTTTTCAGAAAATGAAAAAACAGATTCACCATTCCATTTCTTTTTACATTAGCAACAGTTTCAGCTTAACAAATAATACTTTGTTGGGTGCAGAAAATCCTAACACCATTCAGGATGTTTCCAGTAAGAAATATTTTTACAAAACGGTCGTATGTGGGTCTCACTACACTTTTGAAAAATGCTAAACCGTTGTACTATACTTTGATAATTTTCATCCGAAGCAGCTGAAGATACAATAGTTTGACCAAAAGAACTGGTTATTGCAAGCAAAATTAAATATTGGAAAAAATGCACTTGGCCAAATTTGGATATACAATAGTTTAACATAATAGCAATGATATATATGTATGTGGATAAGAATATATATGTATATGTGTGTGATCCTGGCAATGACGATGATGATGGTGATGACGGCATTGATGATGATGGCAATATGTCCTGAAGGTTTTGGAATTTCTACCAAATCCATATTGCATTCAATACAATACTGTTTATAAGTTGGGGAGCAGGCAAAAACGTTAGCACGCTGGGCGAAATGTTTAGCGGTATTTCATTTGTCATTACATTCTGAGTTCAAATTCCACCAAGGTCAACTTTGCCTTTCATCCTTTTGGGATTGATAAATTAAGTACCAGTTGTGTACTGAGATTGATCTAATTGACTGGGCCCCACCCTGCTCCCCAAACATTTTGGGCCTTGTACCTAGAGTAGAAAAGAATACAATACTGTTTATATGTTTTATTTTTTACCTGTTATCTTGTTTCAGTCCCTGAACTGTGGTCGTGCTGAGAGATTGCCTTGAAGGGTTTAGTCAAAACAATCAACCCCCAGGACTTCAGATTTTATGTCTGGTACATATTCTATCAGTCTCCTATGCCAAACTACAAAGTTATGGTGGACATAAACAAACCAACACCAGTTGTCGAGCAGTGGGTGGTCAAGTACTGACCACAGCTGGTGCCATGTAAAAAGCATCCATGCCATGAAAGAAAAGTACCCATCATGGTACCACATCAAAAGCACCTGTGCTGGTGCCATGTATAAAGCACTGGTGATGGTGCCACATCAAAAGCACCCAGTCCACTCTGCAAAGTGGTTGGCATTAGGAAGGGCATCCAGCCATAGAAACCATGCCAAAACAGACATGAAGCCTGGGCAGCTCTTCAACTGACCAGCTCTGGTCAAACTGTCCAACCCATTCCAGCATAGAAAACAGACATTACATGACGACGATGATGATGATGATGATATATATATATATCCTATAAATAATAAAAGTAATATTTTTATAAGCTTAAAGCTTATAAGCGATCACCGTGCAATGACTAAAGAAAATAGTCTAATATTTTTTAGTAATTGCATGATGATTACTTACAAGCTTTCAGCTCAGAAAAATATTATTATTATTATTTACAGAATTGCAAAAATTGACAGAGCATACCAAAAGCCACCAATACATACATGCATACATACATACATACAGATACACATGTATTCATACATATATAATGGGCTTCCTCACAGTTTCTGCCGACTAGTTGCCCCACCAAAAAATCTAAGCTAAGAGCATTAGACCCCTTTGTAAGAAACCTATCATGTGAGCATTTATTTCTGAGGAATATTTTACTGAAGGAGAGCTGTTTCAAATTTTTATCAAATTGCATAAGAAAGAGAGCAGAATAATTAATACAGCAAGGAAATGTATGTATTTTCACTAATTTTTTTCAGATAACTAATTTATCATCTTGCATACGCAGACACAAAAAATGAGAAACAACATCAATTCCCATAGATCACACATGGTTAAATGTATTGATATTGTCACATCGACATCTAGACATCTAGGTAGATAAATGTAGTGATATATAACACCATATCAACACAGACAGATATTGTGGATATTCGTTACAGCTATTTATATGTGTATCGAAATAAAAACTAATTTGCATCTTATACTTCAAGAGACAGGGAATAATGTCTATCTGAGAAAATTAGTTATTACATGCCACAACTTCTACCACCACTATCGCTGCTGCTGCTGCTACTACTACTACTACTATGCTGAAACTTCCTTTGGTCATGACTGACCATGGGATTGCACTTAGAAAGTAACCCTTCAAGGCACATGTCGGGGCAAGGTTGTTTATGGAAGACCAGTAGTCACCCATGCATACCAGCCCCCCCTCTCCACACCACCAATGTCATCAAAGGGAATGGCAAAGGCCGATACAGCTTGGCACCAGTGACATCGCAACTCATTTCTACAGCTGAGTGAAACTGGAGGAATGTGAAATAAAGTGTCTTGCTCAAGAACACAACATGCAGCCCAGTCCGGGATTCAAAGTCACAACCTCGCAATTGTAAGCTTGACACTCTAACCACTGAGCTATGCAGTTGTCAAGCAATGTTGTGGGAGACACACAAACACACATATATATACATATACATATATACAACGGGCTTCTTTCAGATTCTGTCTACCTACCAAATCCACTCACAAGGCTTTGGTCGGCCGAAGGCTATAGTAGAAGACACTTGCTCTAAGTGCCATGCAGTGAGACTGAACCCGGAACCATGTGGTTAGTAAGCAAGCTACTTACCACACAACCACTCCTGCATGAAATATATGCATATTTGCCAAACCTCTTTCAGTTTCCTTCAACCAAATCCACCGAGAAGGCTTCTCTATTGGAAAAGGCATCTGCTAGAACAAGATACCTACTGTTACTTATTAAAATCAAAGCAAGATTGAAAATGGTGCAGGTTATTTACATAATAGTACAATATTGATGGCCCAGCATTAAATACTAAACTACCAATACAGTGTGTGTTATGAACTGAATAATAAGTAAATTTATTATAAAGCTTAACTCTGGAGTCTTTGAGTGGAACTTGCTATAGGGCAAGAAAGATCTGAGGTTGCTACTCTTGTGTTTTTATGTTTGATTTGGTGTACTCCTAGTGTCCTAATATTAGTCACTGTGGGATATTTCCATGCAACTATATCTAACTTTAGCGTTATGTTTATTAAAGAGTTTGTGATATTTATGTCTGATAGAAAATATTATTTTTCTAAACTTATAATACATATATCTTAAAATCTAAAACATTTTATTTCCCCCAAATGTACCCAACTTAAATATTACTGAAGAAACTCATATAAACTGCAGAAAAATATTAACAATGTTTCTGGGTTGAGTGTAAAAGAAAAAAAATACATTTATCAAATTTTTGAGAACTTGTTCTTTACATAAAGATAAAGATATGCAGTTAGAGACAATTCAATAGGAAACCATAACTTCTACTGTATACTTCCTCTTCTATCTATTCTTTGTGTATCTGTATACATCTTTTTATCATGATGTAGAGACAGGTAGTCACAAAAAGAAAAAAAATATTGATAAATATAGACTATATTTTTTTCATTCAGTTCCATTGTTATCTTTTTGTGCTTTCTATATGAGTGCGTATACATGCGTATGTTCATATATATATATATTATACAGATACATGTATATTATACATATATGTATGTATGAATATATATATATATATATATATATATATATATACATACACACAAGCATGTGTCTATGTGTATATACATATATATATTTATATACATATACATATGCACACATATATACATGTATATATATATATATATATATATATATATATATATATATACACACACACATATACACATATAAGTTTATACATACATATATATCATTCCAAATGTAAGCAAACTTTAACTATAAACAAGTCTAAACAAATGTTTTTGTCTGACTTAATTAATATCTATCTATGTATACATACCTACATACATACATGCAGTGAGACATATCTGCCTACATACATACATGTGTGTGTATATATATGTGAGTGTGAGTATATATATAGATATATGTGTGTGTGTGGGTATATATATATATATATATATATATATATATATATATATTTATTATTATTTCAGTATTTATACATATATGTACAGATACATATACACATTTTTATATTTGTATTCTACATGTATACATACAAATATATTCTATTCTAATAATATTGTCATAGAATTTCGTATGAAAGAAGTATAGTGATAACAACATATTTACCATACAGACTGATATCTTGTGTCAATCACTAAACCATAAACTTGTATCGAAGCCTTACTTTACTCATTCTGGAGTTTTTAAAAAAAATAAATAAATAAAAGGTAAATAAATAAATAACTTGGTTATATATTTGTCTTTTTTTTTACTGGGTGGGGTGGGGGTTCAACAGGATTTCCAAGTGACACAACTTTGTATTCTGTTGCTGCAGAGATCATATCAGATATTCTTGAAGAAGTCCTACCTACCTTCTCTTCAGGGATGAAATATAATATAATAAAGTCAAGATTTAACATAATTCCAACTGGAAACAGTAGCAAACATTTCCATGTGTATATGTAAGTGCATGTGATACATATAGGTACACATCTGCATACACATACACACACACACACACACACATATATACATATACATACACATACATACATACATACACACACACACGTATATGTATATATGTTCATAAACATATATATACACATATATATACATACATGCTTATACATATACATATATATAGATATATATATATACATGCATCTACATATACATACACATATATATATATATGTACATATATATGCATATACATACATATATATATACATATACATACAGATACATGGACATACATATATACATACATATACATATATA
>NC_068989.1:9170329-9177758 GCF_001194135.2 Octopus bimaculoides
ATATATATATATATATATATACATACGTACATATACATACGGATATATATATACATATGCATACATACATATACATGCATATATGTATACGTACATATATATATACACACACATATATATATATATATATATATACACACACATACATATATGTATACATACATATATGTATACATACATATATATACATATATACATACATGCATAGACACATATGCAATGTGTGTGAGTGTGCTAGTATGCATGTATATTCATGATTATATTTCTATGTGCACATGCATATATGTGTCTACGTGCATGGCTGTCCGTGTGTCCATCTATTGTCATTTAGTTTTGTTGTCTGCAGGTTTGCCTTATTTATTTATCCTTTGACTCTATTTTTTAAATTTTTTATTTGTTTTTATTTTTTTCTTAATTGTTTTTAACTTTTATTATTATTATTATTATTATTATTATTATTATCATTATTATTTTTTTATATGATTGGAATTCTAATGGGGTTATCATTGAATTCTTTACAATTGACTACCATTTTGATGTAGTGCCATCACATGTTTTGTCATCGTCATCATCATTGTCGTCGTCATCGTCAGCTTCATCGTCGTCGTCATTGTGATTATGATTGTCATTGTGGCTACCACCATCCTCTTCGTCATTGCCCTCATCACCATCATCATCATCATCATTGTCGTTATCATCAGCATCACTAAGTGGTCCCATCATCATTGTAACCCCTTACCTACCCTCAACACAAACGCCTATCAACAGCCATCATCATCATCATCTTCATCCAACCACACACACACACACACACACAAATTTCATTTTCTTTTTGTAATTGTCATTGCTATTGTTGTTATTTTTATTGTTACCGTCGCTGTCGCTATTATCGTTGTTGTTGTCGTCATCGTCATCATCGTCGTTGTTGTTGTTGTAATGTTTTGAAGTATGACACGCATTTGTAATGCAAATGAGTTTCGCTAATGAAGTTTTCCTTGCAGAGAATAAACTATTTATGGAGGAAATGGTCCTGTTGCTTTCTTGACCGAAGCTTCAGAGTTCACCAGTGAACGAAAGAGAAAGAGACGGAGAGGGAACAAACGACAGAGTATGGGGAGAATAACAAGCAAATTTAGTTAATGCTTCAACATTCACTCTCATGTCTCTACACCATCATATAACTGAATTTCAACCGACCTCTGTATTCTTTCGTTCTTTTCTTTCTTTTGTTCTGTTTCAACTTGCTTTCTTATTTTTCCGTTTTTCTTTTTTACTTTCATCCTTTTTTCTTTCCTTCCTCTCTTCTTTCCACCTTATTTCTTTCCTTCCGTCTTTTTTCAAATTAATTCTTCCTTTTCTATTTTTCCTTCTTTCATCCATTTTTTTTTTTGGTTCTTCTCTGTTTGTTCATTTGTTTTTTTATTCTTTTGTTGCTATTGTTTTTTTTTATTTTAATACATATATTTTTATGATTATCATTTTCTCTTTCTCTTTCTACCTCTCTGTCTCTTCTTTCTTACTTTCCTTCTTTCTTTCAATTATCATAACTTAAACATTTTTGGTCTGTTAATTTCCTCTGTTTCGTACCCCTACCCATTTCCTGACATAACCAAACTGATAAGAATCAGCACCCTGCAAGATGTCCACATCTTTCTAGTTCTGAAGACATCTAGAAAGCCAGGATTTAATATGGCAATGACTCGGATTGTAGTCTTTTTTCTTTCTTTTTGTTTTTGTTGTATTATTATAATATGCAAAACTTTGATCAATTTAATTTGAAAATTCAAATGAAGTCAGTCAGTACCGATGGGAAATGCTTCAACCCAGTTAGAGGACCGATCTGATTATGACAGGAATAATCCAAGAGATTTTCTTCGCTAACTTTATTTCTTTCTCTATTGCACTTTCTCCCTCTGTCTGTCTATCTCTATCTGTCTATGTATGTATGTATGTATGTATCTATCTATCTATCTATCTGTCTTCCTATCTATCTATCCATCTAGCTATCTGTCTTCCTATCTATCTATGTATCCATGTATCTATGTATCCATGTATTTATCTATCTATCTATCCATGTATCTATCTGTCTATTTATCTATCTACCTATCCATTTATCTATCTATGTATCCATGTATGTATGTGTATGTATCTATCTATCTGTCTATCTATCCATCTATCTATCTGTCTGTCTATCTATGTATCTATCTATTTGTCTGTCTATCTATCTTCCTATCTATCTGTCTATCTATCTTCCTATCTATCTATCTGTTTGTCTGTCTGTCTGTCTCAAGTTCTTATTGTGCCGGTGTTTATCTATTTATTCTTCATTTTTTCTTCATTTTCTCATTCCAATCCTCTGTCTATCTACCAAACTACTTAAATGCTTCTATGAAGCTGCAATCAACGAGTTCAGACTGTCCCCACACCCTCCTTTCCAAGGTGCAGGGATAGTAAGGAATGTTCCCCTTGCTATACTATACTGAAGATTATCATTAAAATGAGCTCCAACAATGCCAGCTCCCCATCACAACTGGAGCCTGTCGAGCACAAATATGACGATGGCAAACATTCTGATAGGATAACCTCATTTGTTTTTATTCAAGAGGGAATATTGCTCATCTAGGTCTCCACATGTTGTAGCATATTTTCCAGTGTCAATTTTGTTCCATTCAACCTTAGAACCAAGAGCTGTTGTCCAATATTCAAAGCAGCAGAAGATGACTAATTATAAATCATTAATTCTTTTGTTACCATCTTTTCTGTCGAAATACACAACTTTTGTTTCAATTAATTTTCAAAATAATGAAAAATTTAGAAAAAGTAATTTTGTTTTTGTTAATCTGATGTTTAGGACACAATTTTTTTTAAAAATCTTGCTGGTACATTTTGATTTAAATCACTTAAAAACTAGAAGTTTGTATCAAAGAACTGGCAGTCTCAGGCGGATTGGTATCAAAAGGGTTAAAAGACAAATTCCTTTCTTGTGCGTTGTTGCAGCCTTCAATGCCCTCAGTCCCCAAAAATACCACTCTCTACTGCTGGAGGTAAAAAAACCCTGAGGTGGAGTTGCTGATGCAGCAGATATTGCTGGCTCTTCTTTGTGACAACATTTTTGCAGCCCTATTCACAAAGCTTGAGATAAATTATTCAACAGGAAATGTAGAATTTGTTGGTTTATTTCAATAAAACTATTTTTTTTATTTAACAATCCATTTATTTATGTATTGCATGTTCAGTTTATAACTTCATTCTTTCTCTTTCTCTTTCTCTTTCTCTCTCCCTCTCTCCCCTCTCTCTCTCTTTTCCACTCTCTTATGTTTTCCTTGTCTTTCTATCTTCTGTTTCATTCTTTCAATAAATTATATATTCTTTTATTCTCTTGCTTGTTTCAGTCATTAGACGGCAGCCATGCTCGAGCATCACCTTCAGTCGAACAAATCAACCCCAGGACTTATTCTTTTGTAAGCCTACTACTTATTTTATCAGTTTTTTTGATAGATCGCTAGCCACTACACACATTTTTTTTTCTCTCCTTGTTTCTTTCTATGTTCCTTTCTGTGGAAGAGCGTAGGCTCGAAACATTAAAGACTTTTTCAAATCCTGAGCGTTATACTAATACATCTGTTTGTTTTCTACACCACCTGTCTTCGTCTTTTGTTTTTTGTTGTGAATTCTCCCTATATATATATATATATATGTGCATGTGTTTTCATTCTCTTTGGAATTACTTCTTTTCGTGGTTTGGGTTTGGCTGCCCTCTAGCATGTAAGGTGTCCTGTAAAGGGTTGCCTCTGTGTATAAATACTATATACTTTAATATATGAAAATATGTAGTCTATTGACTTTTATTACACATGCTAACCACCGGTATGAACATTTTTCTAAATTTTCTACCCTTATAATTTTCACAATAAAATATATATATATATGTATGTATATATATATACATATGTATGAATGTAGAATATGAGGGGGTTTAGTTCACTGGTGATCTAAATAAATAGGTACGCTGTGTAAGTGCTATATATGGTCATCCGTTAGGTTCCAAGTTCACAGCTGAGGCTGGAGCTAAGGGTTCGTAATAGGCTTTCGAGTTGGCAGGTGTATATTAGAGGAAAGAGGACAACAAAAAACAAAGCAGGATGAGTATCTCAAGTCATTTAGAATATTTAATTAAAGTAAGGTGAATTTGAGGTAATTATCTATTTATTTAATTAATTAATTAATTATTGAATATCTTAGAGCTGTTAGAAGAATACAGACAAGATCTGTATTCTTCTATCTACTGCTTTACTCTTTATTCTTCTATCGACTGCTTTAATCTTTATTCTTCTATCGACTATTTTATTCCTTTATAAACTGTGAATTCCCTGTCTAGAACTTTCATACTTACTCATCATGTCTGTGATGACAGAATACCCAATGTATGGAGATGCTAATCTATCACTTGGGATATTCCAGAAACAGCTGTAAGACATCCAATAATTAATTAACTAATTAAATAATTAATTACCTCAAATTTACCTTACTCTAATTAAATATTCTAAATGACTTGAGATACTCATTCTGCTTTGGTTTTTGTTGTCTTTTGTCCTCTAATATATGTATGTATGTATGTATGGATGTATGTATGTATATATCTGTGTGTGTGTGTGTGTGTGTGTGTGTCTTTGTGTCTATGTTCCCCTCCCCCACCATCACCACTTGACAGTCAGTCTTGGTGTGTTTGCATCCTTCTAACCTAGCAGTTCAGCAAAAGAGACTGATAGAATAAGAACTAGGCTTTAAAAATTAAGTCCTGGAAGGGGTGGGGTCGATTTGCTTGACTAAAGCCCTTCAAGGCAGTGTTTCAGCATGGCTGCAGTCAAATGACTGAAACAAGTAAAAGAATAAAAGAAAAAGAAACAAATATATATATATCATCCCCATCATCATCATCATCATCGTCATCGTCAGTAGAATATGTACTAGGCTTACAAAGAATGAGTGCTGGGGTCGATTTGTTCGACTAAAGGCAGTGCTCCAGCATGGCCACAGTCAAATGACTGAAACAAGTAAAAGAATAATAAAACACCATTATGCATACGGATGCAGACCGCTGCATCATGAAGTGCCAATCTCTAATGTGTAGAAATAGTAGACTGAAAAAGACGAGGGACAAAGTGGTGAGAAATGATCTTCAGATGTTGAACCTCACAGAGATGACAATAGACTGAGGTTTCTGGTGGTTTGTTGTGTTTGAGAAGACAAATCAAGTCAAGTAAAATCGTGGTTTTCTATACATACAGGCATGTCCTCTGTCCCGTTCTCAGCAGAGATAGACCCTACTTTAGCGGGCTTGTAGGTGCTGGAGCCATGTGAAAGCAACTGTGCCAGTGATGCCTAAAAGTGCCCATGCTGGGGTGGGGTGGGGGAGGGCATGTAAAAGTGCGTGTGCCATGGATAAATGTCATATTAAGAGCAACATGAGCTTTCTATAAAGTGGCTGGCTTAAAGAAGGGCACCTAGCCATGGAATCATGCCTGAACAGACAATTGGAGCGAGAGCAGCTGTCTAGCTGACCAACTCCTGTCAAACAGTCCCACCCATGGTGATGATGATGATGATGGTGGTGGTGATGATGGTGGTGGTGGTGGTGGTGGTGGTGGTGATGGTGGTGATGATGATGGTGGTGGTGGTGGGCGTGGTGATGATAATGATGACTAAGGAGAGAGTATTTGAAATGTAGCAACGCTCTTGAAGAGTAGAAGCTACGGAAAGAATAGCAAATTAAAAAGCAAAAAAAACCCCCCAAAAACAATGCATGCCAAGCAAATAAAAAAAAACCCCCAAAACAATGCATGCCAAGCAAATAAAAAAAAAAAAAATAACAGCTATTGACAGAATACAAAATGCAAAACAGAAGATGACGGAGAAATATCGAGGGATATCATAAAAGTGCGAACATGAGCCAAGCATGGACACGATGTGGCAGGATGCAACACACAAATAATTTCACATTTTATGAAATAAATATTGAACAGCATTTATGTGGAATTTAATGTAATATGTCAGTTGTGAGAAACCATGCACTTTCTTGTAGAGAAACCCAGCAATAGTTTATTTAATAATTGGTGCCACAAAGGTATATAGTTTTGATTGCTGAATGGCAACGTTTCCTGGAATACATGAAAGATATTATGATTCAGTTAGGACATCCTCGTTATTTTAATTTTCAGAACATCAGACTTTACACAAGTTACAAGTAATCCATCATGACCATATATATATATATATATACACATAAGTCCTGGGGGTCGATTTGCTCAACTAAAGGCGGTGTTCCAGCATGGCCACAGTCAAAATGACTGAAACAAGTAAAAGAATAATGTGTGTTTGTGTTTGTCCCGCTTGACAACCGATGTTGGTGTGTTTATGTCCTTGTAACTTAGCGGTTCAGCAAAAGAGATCGATATAATAAGTACTAGGCTTAGAAAAAAGTAAGTCCTGGGGGTCGATTTGCTCGACTAAAGGCTGTGTTCCAGCATGGCTGCAGTCAAATGACTGAAACAAGTAAAAGAATAAAAGAATAAAAGAATGATAGAATATCAGGAATTATCCTAACACAGACGTTTTTTAAATGAAACTAAATACACTGATTAAATTACAATGGAAGATATGAGAGTCTTATTTATCTTTTTGATTGTAGAGTATTCTGCTTCCACTGTAGTGATAGCACAACAGTCTTTATTCAGCATCTGAAGTTGGAAATGTAAAAAGAATCCATCATCTTCAGACTCTTCTAAAATGTGTGCAAATGAAAGCATCGGTGTTGCTTGTTTGCTTGGAGCCATTTGTGATATATAGGCTGAAGCAGGTGAAATAAGAATTAGGTAAATTAACTGAAGGAAAGCATCTACTTTCAATGGTTTACTGTTCTGTTCTTTCTAAATTACAATCAGTCTAAATTTTGGAAAATAATTATAGTAAGGGGCAGTCTCAGGGCCAGAAGATGTCCATTATGCAGTGAATGTCTATAAGATTCTTAATTTCAGACCATACTATCTTTTTTTTTTAAATTGTCTCAGTCATTGGAATGTGGCCATACTGGAGCACAACCTTGGAGTGTTTAGTTGACAAGATCAACCCCCCCACCCGCCAATACTTACTTTTAAAATCTGATATTTATTCATCTTATTGGTCACTTCGCTGAACTAGTATGTTATGAGGGATGTAAACAAACCAACACACATGTATGCATATTATCATATATAGGCGCAGGAGTGGCTGTGTAGTAAGAAGCTTGCTTACCAACCACATGGTTCTGGGTTCAGTTCAACTGCGTGGCATCTTGGACAAGTGTCTTCTACTATAGCCTCGGGCTGACCAAAGCCATGTGCGTGGATTTAGTAGACGGAAATTGAAAGAAGCCCGTCGTATATATGTATAT
>NC_068989.1:9178179-9179708 GCF_001194135.2 Octopus bimaculoides
ATATATATGTATATATGATGATAGTGGAGTTGAATCGAGGGAAAGGTACTATTAGGGGAAACCTACCAGGTGAATAGTACAGCTGTCGAACAGGAAAGGGGACAAGAAATGCAATTGTGTGCTTGAGGACACTGGTGGAAAAGTGTAAAAAGAAGTAAAAAGACTTTAACATCTGTTTTATTGACTATGTAAAGGCGTTTGACTTTGTCAAGCCTGAAGAGTTGATGAGAATTTTGGAAGAAGTCGAGATTGATGGGAAAAATCTAAGAATGATTCAAATTTTGTATTGGGACCAGAAAGCAGCCATCACAGTGCATGGAGAATTGGGAGACTGGATTGACATTTAGAAAGGCATCAGCCAGGCCAACCAAATGAGTTACGCCAATAACACAAGACTCTCAATGGCTATCCAAACTCCAGAAGATGCCATCACACTCCAAAATGACCTAAACATCCTTTATCGATGGGCGGATAAAAATAAAAGGAAATTTAATACATCATAATTTCAGGCCCTTCATTATGGAAGTAACAATTTTACCTCTGTCCATTAGTTGAATAACTGAAGATGTTTAAGGAGGCAAAAAAATGACATTCAGTTTTTTAGTCTCTGCTTGCTAACTTCTCAATAGAAGGGTGAACAGGAACATCAACAAAGAGTGATAATGCATTTCCATTACGAAGGGACATCTTCAGAACATCTGACTGGAAGTACTTCATATCGGGGTCAAGAAACATTTAGAAAAGAAGGTAAAAACCTCCAAAGTAAACCAGGAACTTTTTTGAGCCTGTGTATGTCACAGATAACTGATTCATAATATATTTGTTTTCTCCACTACCACAGCATTCACGAGATATGCAAACCATCAGCATTTGCACATAATAAGCACGAAATTCATTTCTTATTTAACATGCATCCAATATTTCCGTGTTAATACTTGTAAGCCGAAGCATTTTCAACAACAGCACGATGGACAAACTAGTTTCATCGACATTGTAGATCCATGATAAAATAAGGTTGTCAAATCTAATAAGTTTGTTTATAATATTTTCTAAATGGATCAAACTAGTGAGGCTTCTGCACTTAAAGATTCACCGCAGGTTTTCTTGTTCACAATGCCAAGCTTTTATTTAAAATGTCACAACTACCCATCACTTAAATCCCATTAAATCTCATACATTTTCCCAAGAGCTCCTCATGCAGAATTCAATTGGAAATGTCATTCATTAACACTGCAAGATCTCTTCTAAACATACCACTTATATAAAGCTTCTTCTGTCTCTTTGTCTTGCCCAACCAGCTTCTCTGCATTTCACTACAGAAATTTATTTAATGCTATCAATTCTTAAAAACAAAAACAAAAGGACTATTGTGCAGGCTTGGTTGTGCAGTAAGAAGCTTGTTCACCAATCACATGGTTTCAGGTTCAGTCCCACTGTATGACACCTTGGGCAAATGCTGAACAAAGCCTTGTGAGTAGATTTCATTGATGGAAACTGAAAGAAGCCCAATGAATTTATGCATATATATA
>NC_068989.1:9179740-9179994 GCF_001194135.2 Octopus bimaculoides
TATATATATATATATATATATATGGCTGTGTGGTAAGTAGCTTGCTTACCAACCACATGGTCCCGAGTTCAGTCCCACTGCGTGGCACCTTGGGTAAGTGTCTTCTACTATAGCCTTGGGCCGACCAAAGCCTTGTAAGTAAATTTGGTAGTCAGAAACTGGAAGAAGCCCATCGTATATATATGTATGTATGTATGTATGCATGCATGTATATGTTTGTGGGTCTGTTTGCCACACCTTCCACCATCACTTGA
>NC_068989.1:9180281-9180564 GCF_001194135.2 Octopus bimaculoides
AGAAACTGGAAGAAGCCCATCGTATATATATGTATGTATGTATGTATGCATGCATGTATATGTTTGTGGGTCTGTTTGCCACACCTTCCACCATCACTTGACAAGTGATGTTGGCGTGTTTACATCCTCATAACTTAGCAGTTCGGCAAAAGAGACCGATAGAACAAGTAACTAGGCTTACAAAGAATAAGTCTTGAGGTAAATTTCTTTGACTAAAGGTGGTGCTCCAGCATGACTGCAGTCAAATGACTGAAAGAAATAAAAGAAAAAAATTATATATATA
>NC_068989.1:9181053-9187131 GCF_001194135.2 Octopus bimaculoides
ACTTTTCCAACACGTTTAAATTTACATACTTTCGTTTAATTTCTCTTTTACATGATGTCATTCTTAAATTGTAAGCACTGTGAAGTGCCAGAAAACGTGCCATTAATCCTGAATTGATTACCATCATCATCATCATCATCACCGTTTAACGTCCGTTTTCCATACTGGCATGGGTTTGACGGTTTAACTGGGGACTGGCAAGCCAGGAGGCCACACCAGGCTCCAATCTGATCTGGCAATGTTTCTACAGTTGGATGCTCTTCCTAACGCCAACCACTCTGAGAGTGTAGTAGGTGCTTTTTACGTGCCACCAGCACAGGAGCCAGTCAGGTGGTACTGGCATCGGCCACGTTTGGATTGTGCTTTTTATGTGCCACAAGCACAGGAGCCATTCAGGGTGGGGGAAATGGCATCAGTCATGTTCAGATGGTGCTTTTTACATGCCACCGGCATGGGAGCCTAATGTATTAATTAATTCTGAGTAAATTTCAGAAAAACACTTGTGCTGGTGGCATGCAATAAGCACCATTCATGTGTGGGTTGTTGCCAGTGCCACTTGACTGGCTTCCCGTGGCTGATACCAGTCCCCTCTTCCCCAACTGGCTCCTGTGCCGGTAGCATGTAAAAAGCACCATCCAAAGAATAAGTCCTGGGAGTCGATTTGCTCGACTAAAGGCGGTGCTCCAGCATGGCCGCTGTCAAATGACTGAAACCAGTAAAAGAGTATATGATGGGCTTCTTTCAGTTTCCGTCTACGAAATCCACTCACAAGAATTTGGTCGGCCCGAGGCTATAGAAGACACTTGCCCAAGGTACCACGCAGTGGAACTGAACCCTGAACCATGTGGTTGGTAAGCAAGCTACATACCACACAGCCACTTCTGCACCTAAGTGTTAAGATAAGTTTATTTGATCTCTAGTGTGTCATGAAGTCAGAAAGATTAAGAACTACAGGCTTGTAGTGTGTAATAGTATATCCTTAACCAAGCAAAATATACTGATTATTTCAATGATACAAAAACACATACAACCAAGTACTTAAATTTTTAATTATATTTCTCTAACCTTTTCTTTCTTTACTATTTTGGCACTTCAACAAAAAGTTCTCACTTTCTAAAGATTTTCTCTTTTCATTTTTTTTGACAAATTTAAACAATTATATTCAAAGTTGAAATTTACCAAAAGCTCACACTTTTTGAGTTCAACTGAACATCTATTTGTTTGTATATAAAATCATATAAAAAAAACTTATATTCCAGTGGGAACTATACTTAACTCCATATGGTTTATAAAAAGTAATATTGATTTCTTCAAACAGTGTTCCTATTTCTGTAAATTTCTTCAAGTTAATATTTATTGCTATAGTTTTGTGGTTAAAAATTTACAGCTCAACTATTAAGAAAAGACAGAGAATATTCTCCTGCGATTTGGGAGGGTCTTTCTGCCAAGAATAAACACATACATGCATTGGTTCTATTTCACTTCTTTTATCATTTCTAGTCAATTAACAAAATTATTAATCAATCACGTGAGTTCGTCAAAGTTTTTCATTGCCATTCATGACTTCACTAATGTCAACCACTTGACTTATTCTTTGTAAGGACTTATTTTTTGTAAGCCTAGTACTTATTCTATTGGTCTCTATTGCCGAACCGCTAAGTTACGGGGACGTAAACACACCAGCATTGGTTGTCAAGCAATGTAGTGGGGACAAACACAGACACAACAAACACACACACATATATATATATATACATATATATACGACAGTCTTCTTTCAGTTTCCGTCTACCAAATCCACTCACAAGGCTTTGGTCGGCTCGAGGCTATAGTAGAAGACACTTGCCCAAGGTGCCACCTGGAACCATGTGGTTGGTAAGCAAACTACTTACCACACAGCCACTCCTGTGCCTATATATATATATATATATATTGAAAATATATACATACACAGACACACACCCTGTGTGTGGAATTGGTAGATGGAAACCAAAAGACACCCATTGTGTGTGTGTGTGTGTGTGTGTGTGCGTGTGTGTGCTTGTGCATGTGTGTCTGTATATGTGTTTTTGTGTCTGTGTTTTTCACCCCACTCCCCCTTTCACAGCTTGACAATCAGTACTGGTCTGCTTACATCCCATAACTTACTAATTCAGCAAAAGAAGCTGTTAGCACAAGTACCAGGGCCTAGAAACTAAGCACTGAAGTCAATTTGTTTTTACTAAAACCCTTCAAGATGCTGCCCCAGCACAGCTGTAGTCCAATGACCACTACAAGAAGAAGATAGAGTATAAAAGCATTCTGTCCAACGTTGTAATGACTCTGCTAGTTTGTCATTGGTTTTGTTTATTTTTTCGGTTTCTTTTTAGTGGGTTATTTTTTTTTAACCTTCCCTACCAGTTAGTGTCCTAGTAAATAGTTTATTTGATCTCTAGTGTGTCATGAAGTCAGAAAGATTAAGAACTACAGGCTTGTAGTGTGTAACAGTATATCCTTAACCAAGCAAAATATACCATTAACAATTAAGGTATCCTTTTATCACCTTCTTGTTTTTTTGTAACCTTAGACATAGTACTACTGCACCTGTGACAGGATATCAATCATGAAAGCACCTTAGGTTCTTTAGAGGAACTTGGAGTTAATACAGAGAAGGACATGGTTGATTGCTTATGGTAAAAATAACGAAAAAATATATAATGTTAATGTGAGAATCAGTCAGATGAGAATAATAAAAGAACGGAATAAAAATACGAGCAAGTTCAAAAGTAGCTTGTCTGTGTGATATTACATGTTTTGCACTGTAGCTCGAAATATAAAAATTGGATTATGTGGCGGATGAGCACAGAAAGCAATGTTTGTGTATGAATGGGTGTTTGTGTGTGTGTGTGTGTAAGAGGAGCTTATGGTTGTGTGTGTGTGTGTGTGTGTGTGTGTGTGTTTGTGTGTATAAGAGGGGCTTAGGGTTGTGTGTGTGTGTGTGTGTGTGTGTGTGTGTGTGTGTGTAAGAGGGGCTTGTGTTTGTGTGTGTAAGAGGGGCTTGTGGTTGTGTGTGTGTGTGTGTGACAAAGACACAAATAATTTCAGAAATATGATTTTCACACAGAGTTTAACAATAATATATTTTATATATAGAAATATACTCAACCTCACCTTCTCTCTCTCGTTCTCTCGACAAATACATACATACATACACAGACACACATATATATGTATGTATGTATGTGTGTATGTATGTGTGTGTGTGTATATATATATACCCACATACACACACATATATGTATATTACATATACATATATATATATATATATTATCTATCTATCTATCCATCTATATATATATATATATATATATATATATATATATATATATATATATATATATATATATACACACACTCCCATACACATACACACACACACATATATATGTAATTATATATACTCAAGCAAACATGCACACACACACATACACATATACATAGACAAGATGGCCCCAAGTCACGCTACCATTGAATACGTACAGGTATATATTAAATAGGAGTGCTACTTTGGGGGGCATCCTATATAAGATTTCCTTTAGTAATGAAAGAAAAGTAATAACCACACTCTTTGGAATTGGTTACTTTCCTCTGGACTCAACACTGTTCCATTATCCAAATTTTTACTACATTCAGACGTTGTTGTTGTTGTTATTGTCGTTGTTGCTTAGTCCCAAACTAGTCTTCATTGAACTAATCTATACTGAAAGGCTTTCTATCCCACTTTACATACATAAGTATAATAAAAATACATATAGGAGTGGCTGTGTGGTAAGTAGCTTGCTTACCAACCACATGGTTCAGGGTTCAGTCCCACTGCATGGCAGTTTGGGCAAGTGTCTTCTACTATAGCCTTGGGCCGACCAAAGCCTTGTGAGTGGATTTGGTAGACGGAAACTGAAAGAAGACCGTCGTAGATATCTATATGTATATATATGTGTGTTTGTGTGTCTATGTTTGTCCCCCCAACATCACTTGACAACCGATGCTGATGTGTATACGTCCCTGTAACTTAGTGGTTTGGCAAAAGAGACCGATAAAATAAGTACTAGGCTTACAAAGAATATGTCCTGGGGTCGATTTGCTCGACTGAAAGGTGGTGCTCCAGCATGGCCGCAGTCAAATGACTGAAACAAGTAAAAGAGTATATATATATATGTATATATATATGTATATATATATATATATATGAAGGCATGTGACCTAGTGATTAGGCTGTTGCACTCACGATCACTTGACTGGTGGTTCGATTCCCTGACTGGGTAATGTGTTGTATTCTTGAGTAAAGCATTTCATTTCATGTTGCTTCAGTCCGCCTCCCCTACCTTTCAATCAGCAGGGAATGTTGGCCTACTCTCCAAGCCAGCAAGGTGGCATAATTTGAAGGCTAAAACAGTGCAAAAGTGCATTGTGACCAGCGATGTGCAGCAACATCTGATAGCCTGGTTGGTCACATGATCATGTGATATACATATATATTGTCAGCAGTGGAGGCTTTAATTCATGGCCGAGTATTAAATCTATATCAAGTGAGTGAGCCACTTCATCTTGATGGGTATAGAAGATGCTGGTACCTGAGGTGGTTGTTTAGGGCAAGGGTCGTTTACAAGAGTTGGGTAGGGGGTATTTATCTCAGAGTCGAGTTGGTGGGGAACGAGGAAGTTCGAATCACCCTTTGTGCCTTCAACTTCTGATCTCTGCTTCTTGACATCTGTTAATTTCCCTCGGATCCATTCCCTCAATGATGACAACCTACCACCTTGACCAGTCCTTGACGCTTGTCTCTCTCGTATTTGGGTCAATGAAACAGTAGAGGCGAGTGGTCTTGAACTGGTCTCAGAAACAGAATTTGGGAGCTCTGCATCGTCTGGTGCCTGAAGTCAACTCAGCAAAAAGGAGTTCTCAAGGGAGGCACGTCTGATGTGTCCTGACCAGGAAACTTGAAATTTTATGGTCTTATTTATTCCCCATTACACATGTTTCATTTACTATGCATGTCTGTCTTTTCTTCCTTCACCTGGGCTGCACCTGAGCTGTGCCTGGGCTGCTCTTGATTGCTATCTAAATATAAACACTTCATCCAAACATAAAATTTGTATTATTTACTTTTTCTGTCTGAAAAATTTCTAATAGGAAATTCTTTATGTGTCTATCTAACATGTAAAACTTCATAATTCCAATTAGCAAAATAAAACACTTGGAATGGTGAATAAATACTACCAAAAAAATTTCCAATTTTCTATTTTATTGTACAATAACTCTGCAAATAAAATTTCCATAATTCTCAATTTTAATATGTATTTTGAACTAACATACAACAGGAACTGAAACAACATTTTCCATTGTAATAATGGAATAAGCAGATGTGCTTCAAGAGGAAAGAGATGGCCTCGTCACATTCTGTGTCACGCTGAATCTCCCTGAGAACTACATTGAGGGCACACATGTCTGTGGAGTACTCAGCCACTTGCACGTTAATTTTACGAGCAGGCTGTTCTGTAGACAGAATCAACTGGAACCTCCAGTATAACCAGCAGAGCACCAGTCAGTCAGCTGCTGTATCAGTACACCTGTTGTTGCCGTCAGCATTGTTATTGTTGATGATGACGATGATGATGATGATGATGATGACGGTGCTGAGAACAATGATGACGGAGTTGATGGTGAGGATGATGATGATGATGGTTATGGTGGTGGTGATGACAGTGATGATGGTGACAGTGGGGGTGGTAGTGGTGGTGGCATTGGTGGCGACAATGATAATGATGATGAAGATGTGATGGAGTGGAGGTTGTTGTGGAGGTGGTAGTTGGTGGTGGTGGTGGCTATGAAGACAATGATTAGTGATGTTAGCGGTAGATTTGGTGGTTAATTTCAAAACTAGAGAATTGAGGCTACGCCAAAATGCTCAGAGTTTTTGAAGCCAAAGTTTTACGATTTGTTCAAAAAAAAAAAAAAGTCATTTCCAGTAAATTTTATGTCGCCCACTTCTGCCTGAAGCTGTTCATCAGTGTATTATATATATATATATATATATAT
>NC_068989.1:9187695-9189568 GCF_001194135.2 Octopus bimaculoides
TATGTATATATATATATGTATAGATATATGTATAGATATATGTATATATATACATACTCACACACACATAAACACACATATGTATACATATATAACATATGTATGTTAAATATGACCTGCAGATGGTCTTGCCATTAATTCAATTAGCTGCAGGGACATTTCATTACCATTCCTCACTATCATTACCAATATCATGGTTATTGTTATCATAATGTGTGTGTGTGTGTGTCTGTCTATGTGTCTGTCTGTCTGTGTTTATGCATACATATAATTATACATATATAAAAGTATATATATATATATATATATATATATATATATATATATATATATATATATATATATATATGTATACTAAATTCGTTTATGGTAACATTAAAGGTATACAACTAAAGATCCTATTTAATTATGCCGGCTACTGTCCAATGATGGTGATTAGTGACTCAGTTTTTCAGGGTTGCATCATAGTTATACCGATATAACATTGGATAAATATAATAACAATAACTCTAGGATGGAATTTAGAAACATTTCAAACATCACTACGCACGTTTCCACAAATCACAAGACTTTAACATCAGATCTATATTTAAGAGATGAGGAATTATGTACATTACTCTTTTACCCTTTTACTTTGTTTCAATCATTTGACTGTGGCTATACTGAAGCACCGCCTTTAGTTGAGCAAATCGACCCCAGGACTTATTCTTTGTAAGCCTAGTACTTAATCTATCGGTCTCTTTTGCTGAACTGCTAAGTTACATAAACACACCAGCATCGGTGGTCAAGCAATGTTGGGTGGACGAACACAGACACACAAACATATACACACAGTTACATATATATATATATATATATATACAAAAATATGATGGGCTTCTTTCAGTTTCCATCTACTAAATCTACTCACAAGGCTTTGGTCGGCCCAAGGCTATAGTAGAATACACTTGCCCAAGGTGCCATGCATTGGGACTGAACCCGGAACCATGTGGTTTGTAAGCAAGCTACTTACCACACCTTCGTGGCACTTGTGCCAGTTGCACGTGTAAAGACATTCGAGCGAGATCGTTGCCAGTGCCGCTGGACTGGCTCCTGTGCAGGTGGCATGTAAAATGCACCATTTTGAGCGTGGCCATTGCCAGTACCGCCTGACTGGCCTTTGTGCCGGTGGCATGTAAAAGCACCCACTACACTCTCGGAGTGGTTGGCGTTAGAGAGGGCTTCCAGTTGTAGAAACTCTACTAAATCAGATTGGAGCTTGGTGTAGGCATCTGGTTCACCAGTCCTGAGTCAAATCATCCAACCCATGGAAAGTGGACGTTAAGCTATGATGATGATGATGATATATATATATATATTGTTCTATTTGGGGATGGTCATGTTGCCAGTTTAGCCAATAAAAACACATGCACTATATATTTGGTGTTCATTTGCTTCAGCTTTATTTCATATTAATCGTATTTCAGCCAGTGTGTTTATTTGTGTTTGTCTCCACTCCCTGCACTCACCTATCATGGTTTGATACCCGATGTTGGTGTGTTTGCATTCCTGTAACTTAGCGGTTCAGCAAAAGAACACTGATAGAATTAGTATTAGGCTTACAAAGAATAAGTCCTGGGTTCAATTTCTTCCACTAAAAAAGACCTTTTAAGGTGATGCTCCAGCATGGCTGCAGTCAAATGACTGAAACAAGTAAAAGAATAAAAGATTTAAGAGAAATGTATCTGGGCTTGCAGTTTCACAAAGATGAGGATGGAATGCTGGATGGTAAGAAGAACTGGATGGCAAGTACCCTGTTGGAGTGAACAGTGGCAGCACAAGACCAACAAAATGTGGGGTGAGGAATGTAGGCTGTATCAGATGCCCCCCCCCC
>NC_068989.1:9189632-9190705 GCF_001194135.2 Octopus bimaculoides
CCCCCCCCGACCCTTACCCTATAAGGATAGGTAAAGTCATTCAATTATATGATGATGGGTATGAAACCAAAGCTTGGAAAGTAGCTGTCAACATTTATCAGGGAAAAATAAAATAAATATAATACTCCAGTGAAAGGTATTGAGTGATCCTTGAATTCAAAGTTTGACTGTTTTTTAGAAATACCTACATAAAAAACAGAACAGGAAGGAAAAACGTTCACACATACATACATACATACATATGTGTGTGTGTGTGTGTGTGTATGTATGTATATATATATATATATATAAGATGGATGCATAGATAGATATGTATATATAGACATGTATATATCTACATATGTAGATATTCTGATATATATACATATATACACTTATATACATATATATATGTATACTTATATATATATATATATATATATATATATGAATACATATATACACATACATATATATATATACTTACATTTATTTATATACATATATGTATGCATTTGTATATGTACATACATTTTTTATATATATATATATATAACACAACCCCACCATTTACTGACATATATATATATATATATGTGTGTACTTACATAGATGTATTTATATTTGTGTACTATATATACGTACTTATGTATAAATATACTTATTTATACACACACACACACATATATATATAAATGTTTTACACACACACACAAATGTGCATACATACGTATGTACGTATATATATATATATATATATATATTGATATAAGTACAGATGTTTATACATACGTAAACATACAGCTCACACACAATCGTACATATATAAGATGGCATTATACATATACTTAATTCAAAAATATACGTTAATATACTGTCAGAGAGGAAAAAATATACATTAACAAAAATATACATTACTATGGAAGCACTGAGTGGAAAAAACGAAACAAATGGAAGTTGGACACCTTCATTTTTGGCTTCCTTATTTTTTTTATTTATTTGCTCTTTGTCACTATGAATTTTTCCATTTGTAATTATATGTGTGTTTTAACGCTCAAGTATGCTTGTGTGAGAGTATATATATATGTGAATAT
>NC_068989.1:9190944-9192609 GCF_001194135.2 Octopus bimaculoides
TATATATATATATATATATATATATATATGTGCGTGCATTTGTGTGACTGAATGTGTGTGCGTGTAAATATATATATATATATATATATACATAAATAAAATTGTGTGTATGTGTGTGTGTATACATACATATATATATAATGTGTATGTATGTAAGTGCTTTTGTGTCTGAATGTGTGTGTATACATATATGCATATATATATATATATACACACACATAGATTTACATATGCACGTGTGTTTTTGTGTGTGTATATATGTATATATATACACACACAGAGAGGGAGTTGCATACAAGTACACTCTAAGTATAAATATTTGTACATTACATTCACACATTTATATATATATATATATATATATATATATATATGAATGCAGGAATGTTTACATATATGTGTGTGTGCATGTGTGAGTATGTGTGTGTTTGTGTTTGTAAAAGGGTTAAGTAGACACATTCACTCAAGCAGTAAAATCATATCAACATACACACACACACACACACACATATAGTTTACATTATGAACACACACACATACACATGTGGAGCCACTGACATCAATTTATGTACACAAATTTCAGGTAAGTATAGAATCACTAATGGATGGTTAGAAAAGCATTGTCAACCACATGAGACTAAAATCATAAAAACTATTAGCAACCACTCCATGATGGCAACATGCAAATCTCAAGAATGGTGCCTTACATTTTGTTGTGATCCCAATACAAGGAACAGCAGTTTTATATTTATCTATATGTGTATTTCAATTTTTATTTTTATTATTTTGTTAAAATTGTTTGTATTTTTACAGAAGGCACCTGTAAATCTAGCTACATTCCATCAAAATTTCATTCCCATTTGCAGCTTAAATTTTGTGGAATTAGAGAATTTTTATTATCAGTTTTTTTTTTTTTGTTTTGTGGGGATAGTTTTTTTTTTAATTATATATATATATATATATATTTATGTATATTTTTCTCCCTGAATTGAATGTCTCAGCAAATGTAGTCAATTAAATGAATTGCTAGCATATGTATTTGTACAGATGGACAAGAAAGAGTTACATGCTTGACTCAGTAATTCTTAAATATTGGTAAAGATAAGTTCCATTACTTACAGGGTTAAAAGGATTCTATTGATGCCTGCATTTCCGTGTAACTGCATTTAAGTAATACGCAGCAGGAGGTGTTAGGTTTAGCATAACAGAACCGAAAGACGCATCCCTTCAGCTTTTAAAGAAGCCCTATAAGCTAACAGAACAAAATTTATGCCAGAGGGTAAGGAACTCCATTCCTGCATCTCAAATTGGAAACAATCCACTGAGAATAATCTCTAAAATCTCATATGAAAAATATATTTAACCTCTTTGTTATCATGATTCTTATGAAATATATTATTTTTATAGCAAATGATTTTTAAAATGATAAAATATTTACCTAGACACAGGCATGACTGTGTGGTAAGGAGCTTGCTGCCCAACCATACAGGGTTTAGACCCACTGCATGGCAACTTCGGCAGGTGCCTTCTACTATATCCTTGGTTTGGCCAAAACCTTGTGAGTTAATTTGGTAGACACAAAACAAAAGAAGCCTATTGTGTGTGTGTGGGTGTGTGTGTGTGTGTGTGTGTGTGTGTGTGTGTGTGTGTGTGTGTGTGTGTGTG
>NC_068989.1:9193144-9199044 GCF_001194135.2 Octopus bimaculoides
TATATACACATATACATATATATATATATATCATCATCATTGTTTAATGTTCATTTTCCATGCTGGGACTTTAGTTGTGGTGCTATTGCATCATCACGTCTGCAGCTAATAGTATTCTTACTGTACCAAGATGGGGTGAGAGTATTGAGGTCTCCAGCAATTTAGAAGTGTATTAAAATGTTATATTTATAATGTGTAGCCTGCTGTGATAATTAATTAAGTTATTGGTGGTATGTGCATACATAATTACGTTAATAACTTTAGTGTTGTTGGCAATATGGCAGAATCGTTTGCATGCCAGGCAAATTGCTTAGCAGCATTTTGTCTGTCGCCATGTTCTGAGTTCAAATTCTGTCAAGGTTGACTTTGTCTTTCATCCTTTTGGGGGTCGATGAAATAAGCACCAGTTGAGCACTGGGAAACCTTTGGAGATATGCTGTGCTTGAGAAAACCCAGCAAGCCAAGTGAGATTGTAACCATGGCCGATGTCAGTGTGACATAACTGGCCCATTTAAAAGTACCCTTCAATCATCGGGAAATATACTGTGCTTGAGAAGACCTGTTGAGTCAAGTAAAATCATAGTCGTGGCTGATGCTAGTGC
This sequence comes from Octopus bimaculoides, assembly GCF_001194135.2. Lineage (NCBI taxonomy): Eukaryota > Metazoa > Mollusca > Cephalopoda > Octopoda > Octopodidae > Octopus > Octopus bimaculoides. Next base: position 9,193,747 of record NC_068989.1, read on the forward strand.
CACCATTGGTATGTAAAAAGCACTATTTGAGCTTGGTCAGTGCTAGTGCTGCCTGACTGGCTCCTGTGCCGGTGGCATGTAAAAAGCACCATTCAAACGTGGTTGATGCCAGCGCCACCAGACGGCTGCCATACCAGTGGCATGTAAAAGGCACCCACTACACTCTCAGAGTGAGGTATTACTGTATCTACCTATATATTTGCGAACCCATGGAAAACAAACCTGCACCAACTATTCTGTCTATATGTCTGTGCATACTTTACAATGCAATGTATGCCAGAAGGTCTGCAAATTTAACAGAGGCCTCAAAAGACATTTTAAGATCCACAAAGATCAGAACTTAACTGTAGCTCTTCGTGGTTTAAATTGGATATGCAATCTATGTAGGTGTCTTTTCAAAACACTGCCTGGTTTAAAAAGCCACATCAGGTGCCATAATGGTTCTAAGGTGTAGGTACAGGAGGTGGTCAAACTCTGCATAAGGAGTAGACAACTACCATATAATGGTCAAATATTTCCTTACCTGGAAACAAGTGAGGGTTAGCAATAGGAAGGGCATTTTACTGTTAAAAAAAAAGTTGCTTCAATGAACTCTGGTTGACCTGTGCAAACATGGAAAATTGGACGTTAGAACAATGATGATGATAATGATGATGGTGGCGGGTTTTTTTGGGGCACCATCACTATTGATATTTGTGGAGGCGCAATGGCCCAGTGGTTAGGGCAGCGGACTCACGGTCATAAGATTGCGGTTTCGATTCCCAGACCGGGCGTTGTGAGTGTTTATTGAGCGAAAACACCTAAAGCTCCACGAGGCTCCGGCAGGGGATGGTGGCGAACCCTGCTGTACTCTTTCACCACAACTTTCTCTCATTCTTACTTCCTGTTTCTGTTGTGCCTGTAATTCAAAGGGTCAGCCTTGTCACACTCTGTGTCACGCTGAATATCCCTGAGAACTACATTAAGGGTACTCGTGTCTGTGGAGTGCTCAGCCACTTGCATCGGATCAACTGGAACCCTCAATGTCATAAGCGACAGAGTACCAACAACTATTGATTTTATATATTGCAGTATGTTTACACTTTATATTATGTTTACATTGAATATATTTGCTATTTTGAATGTTGTATGCAGTACTTGGGGTTTTTGCATGCTACATCATTCCTGTTCAGTTCTGATTGAGTAGCCCTATGATCAAAGACTATCCAGCTGTGACAATCCCATCTTTTTTGCTTCTTATATATCTATGTCTACATTACCCAGCATGCTCTTACCTTCAAGGCCTGAATTTATGAAATCATTTTTTAAGTATAAAATATACAATTTTTGGTTTTGTTTTTAGATTGAGTTTTTTATGCCTAAAAGCTACTTTTATATGAACTCACCAATATTGCTAGTTATCAATATTGCTAGTTATCAATATTGCTAGTTATCAATATAACAGAATAAAGGGACCTGCCTGCTGGGACAGTGCGTTCTCACAGTTGCTATTTTCCTAAGTAAATATTTACAAAACTAATCGTTCCTTTGAAATACCATATAAACGACGAAAATGTATATAAATGCATAACTATGTTATTGGATATGTGTGTTAAACTCATTTAAATGAACAAAACATAGCAATTTCTAAGGAAAATGTAAAATTTCAACCTCTTGTACAATTGTAGGACAAAATCTTCTGGCTGCCTTTGTTGTTAACATATGTGAAAAGTCAATGATACAGTTGGAACGAGCAGAAAAAATTGAATTTGAATTGATGTAATGATTTTTTGAGGACATAAATTTTCCATACAGTTCAACATTTAAGAGATGAGGAATTATGTACATTATTTACATTTGACAGATATTTCTCCTCATTTTGTTTGTTGTTAGCACAACGTTTTGGCTGTTATACCCTCCAGTCTTCATCAGGTGTCTAGGGGAAATTTCGAACCTGTGTTCTCATTTCTAAGATATCTTTTGATGTTATTATTAATATTCAGGTCACTGCTTGGAATCGAACTCAGAATCTTGGGGTTAAGAGCAGGCATAGTGGTTAAGAGCGCAGGCTACTGACCCCAAGATTCCGAGTTCAATTCCAAGCAGTGACCTGAATAATAATAATAATAATAATAATAATAATAATATCGAAAAATACCTTAGGAATGAGAAACCAGGTTCGAAATTTCTCCAAGACACCTGATGAAGGCTGGAGGGTATATCAGCCAAAACGTGTTAACAACAAACAAGATGAGGACAAATATCCGTCAAATGTAAATAATGTATGAATTTTCCAGTTTGGTTTTTAGGTTAGACTCCTCCCAGTAATTATGCATCCCAACAGTCTTGAAATTAACCTGTATATACCCCTGGTTGCGTTTGGGCAATACAAAACCTGCTCCTACTTGTTTGGACATGAACTCGCCGGGAAGAATCTGACTGAGCATACGAAATGTTAAGTTGGTAGTTGACACCCGTGGCTAACAGTTGCATAGTGTCCTTCTCTTCCAGGTTGTGAAAGCTTACCATAATGTTTAATCTAAATACAGTGAAATTTTTTATGGGCCTCTTGTGCCGGTTGCACGAAAAAAGCACCATTTGAGCGCGATCGTTTCCAGCTTCACCTTACTGGCACTTGTGCCGGTGGCATGTGGACAAAACATTGGACTGACTCCTTTGCAGATGGCACGTAAAAAACACCACTTGAGCGTGGCCATTGCCAGTACCGCCGGACTGGCCCTCATGCTGATGGCATGTAAAAAACACCCACTACACTCTTGGAGTGGTTGGTGTTAGGAAGGGCATCCAGCAGTAGAAACTCTGCCAGATCAGATTGGAGTCTGGTGTACCCATCCAGTTCGCCAGTCCCCAGTCAAATCGTCCAACCCATGCTAGCGGACGTTAAATGATGATGATGATTTATATGTGTGTATATACACACATACACCCACATGCATAAACCAATTACATCAACTCCACTACTTCACTGGTACTTTATTTTATCAGACCTTGGAGACTTTGGAATTTGGTACAGTCTTCTGTATTGCCAATTCCCATTGGACCATTTAACCCATGCCAGAATTAGTTACATGAGGAATTAATAAATAATGAGAAAATTCAAAGTCATGAACTAATAAAAAAAAGAGAGCTCAGAGTGGTAAAATTTAATTTCTGGAAATGGAGATATAAAGTTGTTGAATTATGGTGTTAAATAATGATGAAATATCTAAAAAGCAAAATTGTCTTTTGCAGGATTTGAACTAAGAATCTATAGATTAGGAACTAAATACCATTGTGCATTTTCTTTAGAACTTTTCAGTTCAGCATCTTCTGCTTGTACAAAATAATTTTGTTATTTCACTCTGAGCTACTTTTTCCAGCACACCTGATAAATGTCCACAAGATATCTATGATTTGAAGACGGGAGTTATTTAAACTTTCAGGAAATTGAATTAATATGTGTCTCAATTTAATACTAAGAAAGTTCTCATTGAAATGTGCAAAAATGCAGCAGCATACCCACATCTGCACTAATATTCGCATTGAAACGAAGATTTTTTTTTTGTTTTTGTTTTTTGCACAAGCTGCCGTTGTGAATCAATATTTTCATATGCATTGCGAATCAAAATATGTTTGAGATCTCAGATAACAAATAGTTGCCTAAAGGGCCAATTAAATCTACGATTAACAACGTTGAAACCAATATCCAATACGTTGTAATAAACAATAAAAGCAAAAAAAAAATTCTAAATATTCTCATTTAACAGATTAAATTTTTAATATTATTTTTAATTGTCATCGATGGTAAGGAATAAGTATGTAACTGATTAAAACTGAAAAAAATTCTTATGTCTCAATTATAACCAGATTTATTTATAATTAGTGAATATGTAAAAGAAAAATATATAAATTCTACGTCATGTGTTAAAATTTCTCTACACTACCCAATAACGTTTCAAATAAAATAGTCTTCAAATGAGGTAAAAAAAAGAAAAAAGAAAAAAGAAACGGTACTGTTGTTGCCCTTAAGTCTAAACCAATAATGCACTTGTTCATTATATAAATGAATTAACGGCGGTGAGCTGGCAGAATCGTTAGCACACTAGGTAAAATGCTTAGCAGTATTTAGTCTGCTGTAACGTTCTAAGTTCAAATTCTGCCTTAGACAGACATAATTTATTGACCCTGAAAGGATAAAAGGCAAAGTCAGCCTCGGTGGAATTTGAACTCAGAACGTAACAGCAGATGAAATAACGCTTCTGCTAGCTTGCTGCCTTGTTGATGAAGAAACATTGTTAGGTGCAATTATGTGGTAAGGAGTTTGTTTCCTAACCACATGGTTGTGGGACCTTGGGCATATGTCATTTAGTATCATCATTGGCTTTGTGAGGAGATTTGGTAGATGGAAACTAAATGAAGCTCATTATGTATGTATGTGTATATTTCTCGAAATATGAAAATTTATTTGCTTTATTATTGGCTCCAACAGCTTCTGCAAGCTGTTGTATATATGTCTTCAATGGTCTTCCAGCCACTGTGGCATCATGATGGACAAACAGCAACACATTACTCACAAATTCTTCTTTACTTCTCCAGCAGTGGTCAGTAAACCTCAATCTCTGCTCTTGGATGGTTGATGAGAGAAAGTTGGTACATTTCCATATAACCATTGTTTTGTTGGGTTCTGCTACCAAAAGATGTTGAGCACTGCACATAACATTCTAAAAAACATAGTCACACAATCGAAATCTCAAAGCTACAAGACAATGGTGGATAAATTCAAAACAGTGTGGATAAATAAGTGTTACATTATTTACAGTATTTACTTTCGACGGATATTTGTCTTCATCTTGTTTGTTGTTAACAAAACATTTCGGCTGATATACCCTCCAGCCTTCATCAGGTGTCTTAGGGAAATTTCGAACCTGGGTTCTCAATCCTGAGGTATTTTTCGATGTTGTTATCATCATCATCATTAATCAGGTCACTGCCTGGAATCGAACTAAGAAACCACTACACCATATTCCCATGGGCATATGGCGTAGTGGTTAAGAGCGTGGGCTACTAACCTCAAAATTCCAAGTTTGATTCCAGGCAGTGACCTGAATAATAATAATAATGATAATAATAATAATAATAACATTGAAAAATACCTTAGGAATGAGAAACCATGTTCGAATTCTCCCCCAAGACACCTGATGAAGGCTGGAGGGTAAGACACATACACACATGGATATGTATACATGTATATGTGTGTGTGTGTGTGTGTGTGTGTGTATATGTGTGTAAATATATATATATGTATATATATATATATAT
>NC_068989.1:9199054-9204876 GCF_001194135.2 Octopus bimaculoides
GAATATTCAATTTAGTAATACCAAATTGAATTTTATAATAAATAATATATAAATACAATTTAAAAAAGAACCCCCATTATACAATTCAAACAATGAAAGAGACAAATCACCAAGAAAAACGTTCTCTACAAAATACTAATTTTAAAATCTATAAAATCTAATAGAAAAGTATAAAATCCATAAAAATCAGTAAAATACTAGACTAAAAATTTAATTCAACTTAGTAAATTGATAAAATAGAAGGTAAAGTGTTGACTGTGCGCGTTTCGTTGCCACATTATAGCAGAAAAAAAACAGTACAATTCACAATAAATTGATCAAGATTATATTCTACTCAAAATACAGTCACTCATCAGGTCTCTGGAAAAAAATAAGAATTCAAATAACGTATCTTACTAAATAAATAATAAAAATATTAGTACATGTAGGAAAGCTCTCGTTAGTACAATAAATGAAATGTAAACACTTAATACTAATCATTCAAGTTAAAGGCATGGTTCGGATCTTTATGATTTGACGGCCAACACTTGTTTTCCTAACGAAACACTTTCAAACTTGGGACACTGGTAGAATGTGTCATACAAAACAACTTTTTCTCTTAGCCTTCTTAACAAAAAATTGGACATCGCAAGTTATTTCATGTTAAAGTTGTCGTATTTCTGTAATTTCAACCAATCACTGACGTCTATTCAGCTGAATACAGTTAGTACTGTTCGGTGTCAAGTGTGTTATTCCCTGTTTAATTATATCATTATTCCCTAGTAAGGGTTTAGGGTTCGGGTTTTAGAGTTAGTGTTAGGGTTAGGGTTAAGGTTATGGCAAAAATAATCATAACCCTAACCGTAATCCTAAAACTAACCTTAAACTAGAGTTTGATTTGAAGAAGATTTGGCTGCTATTTCTAGGAAATGAAGCACTTGGTGGATGTGCATCAATGATTCTGCCAGCTCCAATAACAAGTGCAGGCAATATTCAAGTATTTTGATGGCTTTTTCCCCTTTGTTTACGAACAGTCTAGTTAATCGGAAATGTCAGAACTAACGGGGATTAATACCATATACACCGTCACACAGCACTAACTATATTCAACTGAATAGACGTCAGTGATTAGTTGAAATTATCGAAATAAGACAATTTTTAACGTGAAATAACTTCAGATACAAAATTTTTTATCTGTTCTATACCACAAAATATACAAGTATACGAAGTTTGAAAGTGTTTCGGTACCAAAAACACTACATAAAAAAATGTTGGCCGTCAAACCCTAAAGATCCCATGGTTCATCTAAAATAACATCTGTGGACTAATGGTAGACATCTTTATGAACAGAAATACGTATAAAAAGATAGTGTTATTAAGTAAATAAATTCGAACGTTTAACAATATCAGTAAAGTATACGGACCGACTTATCTCATCGACGATCTCTTGGGAACTCTAATTTTAACCTTAAAGCGTAGAATTTATACGAAGTATGTCACGTGACAATATGGCGTCCGTCCTTACTGCGTAGAATTTATAATATATAAATCACGTGACAATATGGTGTCATGGGAAGAAGAAAGAAGAACGTATTATAATGAATAAAATGACGAAATGTGTTATAGAATAGGGAAACTAACGTGTAGTATGCTATTTACTGGAAGATTAAAATTTTAATTATTATTAATAAAGTCAAAATAATTAGAACTAATAAATGTAAGAGGTATCTAAAGTACGTAAATAATGCTACATTTACCTTCTATTTTACCAATTTACTAAGTTGAATTAAATTTTTAGTCTAGTATTTTATAGATTTTTATGGATTTTAAATTAGTATTTTGTAGAGTACGTTTTTCTTGATAGTGATTGTTTGAATTGTATATTGGTGGTTCTTCTCTAAATTATATATATATATATATGTGTATAAGTTGTTGAAAAATATCGTTATTTTTATGCCTATAACGAAGTTTTTGAACTATTATTTTCATATTCTTATTACTTGCTCTGGCTGTTTTTTTATGAATGTGATGAATCTTTATTAGAAATCATTCTTTCTCTCTTTTTGGACGTCTCAAAAAGTTTGAATTGTTCGCTTTTGAAGTTATTTTTTTAACCCTGTACACACACACACACACACACACACACACACACATATATATATATATGTATATAACTTACTTGGAAAAGGATGCATGTCGTTCGTTCTTTCTGTCCACTTCCTTCCTAAAGAAAAGACGTGTCTTTCCTGTCTCCTCATGGCTCGTCTACCTAGCGTTCATAATAATTTTTCCATCATCTTGGCTCAACAGCCCTCACCGTTTGTTTTTACTGTCTTGTTCTTGTTAAAACTTTCACCCTCCGCAAAAAATCCAAGATTTTATTCAACTTGCTTTGCGGGAAGGACTGTTTCGACGAAGTCGCGTATTGTCCTTGCCTTCGAAACACGGAGTAGATGAGACAGGAACAACTGACGAAGGGGTATATTCTTTATGTTGCCTGTCTCGTTTCTCTGGGGTTTTTTCCGCTGTTCGAAAAAAGTTCGTTTTTTATGTTTCCGTTTTTCTGTTTTTGTTTCTCATTGTGTTTAACGTTTTTTTTTTGTCCTGTACCCATATATGCATGTATATATACATATAGATGTAAGTATGTACCTCTCCTGTCAAACCATTGTTTTTCCGACCAGCCACCATGCTTGACCACTGAATCCACAATTTTCTTGGTGTGGGTTGGTGTGATGTGGTATGGTGTGGTGGGGTGGAAATACAGGTACAACAGAAACAGGAAGAAAGAGTTGTGGTGAAAGAGTACAGCAGGGTTCGTTACCACCCCCTGCTGGATCCTCATGGAGCTTTAGGTGTTTTCACAATTCCCAGTCAGGGAATTGAAACTGCGATCCTACAACCGTGAGCCTGCTGCCCTAACTACTGGGCCATTACATCTCCACACCGGATAACGTAGATCTGGATAGAATATACCAGGGAAAACGATGGAACTGTCAAGACTGGAATATCAGTCAATCAAAGGAAAATAAACAGAGTGACGTGCAGATCAATACTAATCAGGACAGAAATCTATATGTGATGCATCTGCAATGAAGAGGTGTTGAAGAGATGAGAGTTAATGTGAGAATAATGGTGAATGTGTTACTAATAGGTATTGATAGAATTGGTGATGATGGAAGTGGCTAATTATAGTCATAATGATAATGTTAGTGGTATTAGTGGCAGAAGAGGTGATAATGTTTATTTTAATGTTCTTTCTTTCTTTCTTTATTTATTTGTTTATTTTACAGTGTAATGTGTGAACAGTAGTGTTAATCGTTACAGGTTTCTGACAGATCAATCATTGTTAGTTCACTTCACATCTGGCAGAAAGAGTAACAAAGGGAGTGTTTATAAAATCACTGCAGAGCAAACATTACAAGGATCCTCACTCAAGTATATTGGACTTCATACGTTTGTACCCCAGTGTCACTTTGATGGCATGTGCTGCTCTATCATTACTGCTGCTGCTGCTACTACTACTACTACTAATAATGATGATGATGATGATGGTTTAAAATTTTAACTCAAGGCCAACTATTTTGGGAAAGGACGTAAGTCAGTTACATTGACCTCCAGTGCTCAACTGGTACTCATTTTATTGGCCCCAAAATGAAAATAATAATGCCCTGATGCGGTACCAGGCAGTGGCTCTCATGGCTTCTGATCTTAATCGATTGGAAGTGTTATCATGTACATTGTTTTGTCTTGGTATAAAAGATGGGCTACAGCAAATATTCTGCTTAATACCACAGATTTGCTTGTCAGTTGTTTGACCTTAATCAGTTGAGCATGTCCCTTGGTGGCTGACGATATGTGCATCTCTGATCATGAGCAGAAGTAGTGGGGGAGCATCATAGCCATGTGCTGAGAATAATTCTTTGGGGTTTGGATAATTCATTTCTGGAAAGTTAAACAAGCCTTATTCAGGGACCTTTTGAGAAGGATGGGCTACTCAACCTGATGAAAATTCTAACTGAGCCCCTACCTACCAGGTCATGCACTGTTTATCTTGATATGAGATCACCATGTCATGTACATATGCTTGTGATGCATGTGCCTAGTGTACCCTTATCAGATGGGTAGTCATGATGGGTATAATGGGCTTCGTATATCTTACCCCAGTGTCATTTTGATGGCATGCATAATTTATGGACCCAAAAGGATGAAAGGCAAAGTCAACCTCAGCAGAATTTGAACTCAGGGCCAATCGGGAGGCCTCATGGATCCAGGATTACTCTGACTATGGAAGATTAAGGGCCTGGGGTTATAAACACATACCCCATCACTAAGGTCATACCCATATACTCTTAATTACCTTTCAACAAATTCCTTGGAAGAAAACGTTTCGCTTTCCAAGTAAAATTGGAAGAAGCTGATGATAAAAGTTTCTGTTCTAATATAGAGAGAAAACCATGATTTTTTAATACTATTTTTCTTTGTTTTTGAGATGAGGGTATATAGTTGTTTATATTGAAACCAGTGTTTAAGCGTTTTGTATTTAAACTGGCTATATCCGGTAAAATTATTCTACCCTTTTGTTACCATATTTCTGTTGAGATGCTTTGTGTTTTTTTCAATTAATTTTAAATATAACAAAGAATTTAGTAAAATAACTTAGCAATCAATTAAGCTAGTGTTAGGAACATAGATTGTGACTAAGGTTTGGTGGAAGATTTTAATTCAAAACTTATGAAAACAAAACATTTGTACTCAGTGCCGTGCCAGAGGTTGTTTTAGGCGGGTTGGTATCAAAAGGGTTAAGAATTGTTTCTCTATTATATATTTTAACCCTTTCGTTACCATATTTCTATTGAGATGCTTTACATTTCTTTCAATTAATTTTAAATATAACAAAGAATTTAATAAAATAACTTCGTTATCATTAAGCTGGTGTTAGGAACATAAATTGTGACTAAGGTTTGGTGGAAGATTTTAATTCAAAACTTTTGAAAACAATGCATTTGTACTATAGAGCCAGAGGTGGTTTTAGGCAGGTTGGTATCAAATGGATTAAGAATTGTTTCTCTCTTATATATTTTAATGTTCAAACTGCTCAGATTTGACCTCTCACACTAACCATACAATATTATTTTAAAAATTAAGAGTTACCTCATCAAAATCTCAAAGCTAAAAGATAATGCAGGATTAATTCAGAACAATGAAGGAAAAAAACGCATTACATCTGACAGAATAATGTGAATACCAAGGGGTTAAGTGGATAATTATTCTATTGACCCTGGGGGAAAATTTCAATCACAAGGTATTGGTTAGTGTAAGGCTGAATTTTTTTATTCTTTTATTTGTTTCAGCCATGCAGCTGTGATCATGCTGGAGCACCACTGAGAAAAAAACAAAAAAACTCGCTCAAGGTGCCACACGCTGATATGAAATTCAGAAGTGTGGTTGCAATGCAAACTTCTTAATTACATAATCTGTACTACCACCAACACCAACGCCACTACCACTACCACCACCGCCGCCGCCACCACCATCACCACCACCAACAACATCAACATTTTTTGCCTCTGTAAGCTGACTGCCCATCCATCTGCATTATGTCATTACCACCACCACCACCTCCACCACTATGCAGTTTGTACCTAAGCTGGGGGTGATTGTATTTTTGGTGAGGGTGTTGTTGTTGTTGTTGTTGTTGGTGGTGGTGGTGGAGTTTGTGATGTCAATACTGCTTGTGGTGGTGATAGTAGGGCAACTGTTAGTGGTGGTGTGGGGAAGGGGGAGCTTTGGGGGGCGGGGGTGGCAGTGATGGCGAAGCGAGTGGTAATATGGTTTAATTC
>NC_068989.1:9205221-9209213 GCF_001194135.2 Octopus bimaculoides
CCGCCGCCGCCACCACCATCACCACCACCAACAACATCAACATTTTTTGCCTCTGTAAGCTGACTGCCCATCCATCTGCATTATGTCATTACCACCACCACCACCTCCACCGTCACTACATCCTACGTATTGCAAATACTGTTTCCTGATTGGTCATTGTTGCTTCACTCACTGCACAGTTACACATCACTGCTGCAACACTACATTGGGTTTCATGGTGCATAAGTTTGAAGTCTCCATGGGCAGCTTCTTCATTTAATTGCCATATATAGCATGTGATGGTGGCGGCGGTGGTGGTGGTGGCAGAGTGAGTGGGCAGTCAGCTTCCATGGGCTAAAAATATTGTTAGCAATGATGACGGGAAGAGCAGTACATGTTGATGCTGTTACAGTTGTTGTTCAGCTCTTGGAAAGCCCCTGACTGAGAAAATCTATCATCAATGATGTCCCAGCTACGGTCACCCTGAGATTTATTTCTCCCTTTATTTATTTCTCTGATTTTGTTGCAAAACAGAAATGATTGATAAAAGAAGGGCTTAGAGTTTTTTTTACCCCTTTACATTAAAGAGTTCCTCACTTCCTTCCAAAATGAATCTAAATAGGATTAGTACAATGCTTGTGATATCATGTGTTTCAGGATCAATGTTGTAAGAAACCTAGCGAATGTGTATGGCAACAAAGACAAAAAAACAAACAAACAAAAAAACGGAGAACATGGTACGCAATTACGAATATAACAAGACATAACAACAGGCGTCTTTCGACTGAGAACAATTCAAATTGAGCTGGCGTGTATGAAGTGAAAGCCTATATGTGTGTGTGTGTGTATGCACGCGCATGTGTGTGTGTGTGTATGTATATATGTATGTATCATCATCATCATTGTTTAATGTCTGCTTTCCATGATGGCATGGGTTGGATGGTTTGACTGAGGACTGCCAAGCCAGGAGACTGTAACAGGCACAAATCTGATCTGGCAAGGTTTCTTCAGCTGGATACCCTTCCTAATGCCAACCACATGTGCTGGTGGCACATGAAAAAACATTCGAGTGAGGTCGTTGCCAGTGCCGCTGGACTGGCTCCTGTGCAGGTGGCATGTAAAACACACCATTTTGAGTGTGGCTGTTGCCAGTATCACCTGACTGGCTCTCGTGTTGGTGGTACGTAAAAGCATCCACTACACTCTCTGAGTGGTTGGCGTTAGGAAGGGCGTCCAGCTGTAGAAACTCTGCCAGATCAAATTGGAGCCTGGTGCAGTCTTCTGGTCTAAATATTCCTCCTGTTTTAGGTTCAGACTAGCCAGACTCAGCCTCTCACACCTACCCTACACTGTCACTCTAAAAATAAACAAAAACAATCACAAGGCTGAAATCTCAAAACTGGGAAATAACAATGTATTATAAAAGTATGAATAAATAAGCATTGCATTTCTCAGAATGAACTGAATATTAAAGAGTTAAATGTAATGTGGAATGACTGCAGACTATGGCTAAATAAATATAGGACATCAGAATAGTGAAAATTACTTGGGGGTATTTTCTGCAAGGAAAGTATACAGTTAAGGTAGCAGGTGCACTAACATAGTGTAGTGAACCCAAACAAATTTTTTTATCAATTAAAATTATGCCCATAGTGATTAATCGTTACAGCTAATTACTTTTTCTCCTCATTTACAAATGTCGTTTTAATTAATTAAACATATATTTTTTTTGTGGCCCATTACATAAAGTATGTTACTTCACTCCAGTTAACTATAAAACAGCGCAGTAAATTCAGTAAAGTGTTATAGATTAATAATTAATGCTAATGACTTTTTCTCCTCGTTTTACAGATGCCATTTTAATTGATTAAATAAGTTTGTGGCCCATTTTATGAAGTGTGTTACCCTGTTCAGGTAACTGTGTACGTCACAGTATGTTTTAGTGTAGCGTCGTAGTTTTATAGAGCTCTGTGAAGTAGACAGAAAGTGACGGAAGAACTGTGCTATTCGAAAGGTAGAAATAAAGTACATTGGCGATGTGGTTTGTAGTTCTTTGTGAACTGCATTGTCATTGTTGATTATGACGATGACAATGATGATGATGATGATGATGATGATGATGACGACGATGATAGTAATGATGATGATGATGATGATGATGATGCTGTTCACAATGATGATCATCATCATGATGACGATGAAGCTGGCGGCAATAATGATGTTGATAATGATGATGATGATGACGACGACGACAGCGATGATGATGATGATGATGATGGTGAGGATTGATGATGATGATGGTGATGGTGTTGGTGGTGATGGTGATGATGATGATGATGATGATGATGCTGTTGACAATGATGATGATCATCATCATGATGACGATGATGATGACGACAACAATGCATATCACAATGACAACTATGATGATGATGATGACGACGACGATGCTGTTGACAATGACAGTGATGATGATGATGATGATGATGATAGTTATATCAATGATGATGATGATTACGATGTTGATGATGATTACGATGTTGATGATGATGACAATGACGATGACAGTGATGACAATGATGGTGATGATGACGATGACAGTCATCATTGTCATCATTGTTTTTATGTCTTCTTTTCCATGCTGGCTTGGACTAGACTGTACTTTTAAAAGGCAATGATTTCCAGCCAGCCACTCTTCCTACAGCCAAGCCTTTTTATTTATCTCATACAACAGGCGATGAACCTATTTCTAAAAAGCGCACTCCCCCTCTGGGATACCCATGGTGTAAAAGATGAAAGGAACACAAAATCACATTTCTCTCTTTCTCTCTCGCCCTTTACTTTCTACTCTCCTTTTCTGAAATATTGCCTTATCTCTCTATTTCTCCCTTTCACATAATCACTCAGACTCCTTTCAAACCTTGACCTTAATAAATCTTCCAATTTTTTCCTTACATTTTCTGTTATTTTTTTGTTTTTTTTTTCCAAATCAAAAACATTTACCTCCCCTCTTCAACTCTTTTCTTCTCTTATTCATTTACTATATAACAGTGGTTCTCAACCAAGGTCCATACGACCCTTGGGGGCCATATAAAATTTTGTTACTGAAATTTATCTGCAATAAATTGCTTGTATTCTACAATACACAAAATATATCAAATTTTTAGGAGTGGCTGTGTGGTAAGTAGCTTGCTTACGAGCCACATGGTTCCGGGTTCAGTCCCGCTGCATGGCACCTTGGGCAAGTGTCTTCTACTATAGCCTCAGGCCAACCAATGCCTTGTGAGTGGATTTGGTAGACGGAAACTGAAAGAAACCCGTCGTATATATGTGTATATATGTATACATCTGTATGTGTGTGGGTATATGTTTGTGTGTCTGTGTTTGTCCCCCCAACATCGCTTGACAACCGATGCTGGTGTGTCTATGTCCCCGTAACCTAGCAGTTTGGCAAAATAGACCGATGGAATAAGTACTAGGCTTACAAAGAAAAAGTCCTGGGGTCTTGCCCGGACTTGTGCCTCTGAGGGGAACTTTCTAGATACAATCCTCTGTTATTCATTACCAAAGGGATCTTTAAAAAAATAGAGAAAGCCTCTTTTTTCTTATATATACATTGAATGTCTTGCCCAGACTTGTGCCTTTAAGGGGAACATTCTAGGTACAATCCCATGGCCATTCATTACCAAAGGGAGTCTTTGAAAATAGAGAAAGCCTTTTTTTTATGTATACATTGAATGACTGTGGAAGTCCAACAGAATAAAACAGATATCCAAGAGATCCCTAGGCAAGAATGGTTGAGAACCAATGACCTATGGTCACTTTCTCTTTTCTGCCTACAAACAGAAGCACTCACAGACATACATGTATATACACACACACACACACACACACACACACACACACACACATACACACACATGTACTGTTCCCTTTCTTTCTCTTCTGACTTTTCCTCATTTTTTTTTTGCCATTTTTCTTTCTTTTGGTCTCTCATCCTTCTTTTCATTCTC
>NC_068989.1:9211138-9212128 GCF_001194135.2 Octopus bimaculoides
TATATATATATATATATTTATACACAATGCATACACACATACAGAACTAAATATATTGATGTTAATGCTTACACACACACTCACACATACATGTACATATAAACAAACACACACACACACACCAACACACACACACCTACATACACACACACATGCAAGCACACACTTTATTGGAATGATTCACACATTATTTCTTATCCTCGTCCTTCGCTGGAGATGAAAGCACCATGAACAGTCATTACTGCAGAGCTACGATATTCAAGACAAACTTTACACAGACACTATTATCTTATTGTCCATTTCAATACCCTGACCGCTTTGCTCCACCCCACCGCCACTCACCACACCACTGACAAAAAATATATAAATACGAAAAAAAAAAAAAGCGAAAGTACCAGAATGAAACACGCACACACATGCGTGTATGCGTCTGTGCACACATTCACATACGTACAAATACATATGCTTGTATATATGTGATTGAATACACACACGCATACACATGCACACACACACATATGCACACACGCACACACATATATATACATATATATTTATATATGTATGTATGTGTGTGTGCATGTGTGTGTATTTATAAATACACAAATGCATGCACACACATACATGCACACACACACACACACATATACAGTTAAATATATTTGTATGTTTATATATATATATATGTGTAAATGAACACACACAGACTGATGCACACCTAGATACATTCACATACATTTAAACACATATACACAGACAAACACATACTTACATATACACATACACATTCGCATACAAACACACAGAGTAACTTGCACTCATACATACAAACTCAAATACACACATACATTGACACAAATACAAGCACATACAGACATACAGACAGATTAACACACACACACGCATATGCACACATACACATACAAATATACATGCACAGACTAACACAAGCACCACCCCCACGCATACACACTCACTCACCACAATGAC
>NC_068989.1:9212430-9213623 GCF_001194135.2 Octopus bimaculoides
ATCATCATCATCACCACCACCACCACCACCACCATAACCACTACCACAACTACCACCACAACCACATCCACCACTACCACCACTATCATCATCATCACCACCACCACCACCACCACCATAACCACTACCACCAATACCATCGCCACCATCACCACCTCCACCACCTCCACAACCACCACCATCACCACTAGGACCATCATCACCACCACCTCTGCAAGCGCTAACACCTCCACCACCAATACTTTTACAGTCATCACACCACAACAACGACGACCACCACCACCAATACCACCACCACCGCCAATGCCATCACCATCACCATTAAGAACATTAGTACCAATAAAAGCACCACTACCACCAAGACATCTCCACCGCCAATGCCATCATCACCACCACTAAGACCATTACCACCAATACAACCACCACCAACACAAGCACCTTACCTACCACCACTGCCTCCACCACCAGCATCGCCTCCACTACTACAGACCCTAACACAGCCACCATCAATGCTCACCACTCCCACAGCCACCATCACCAACACCACCGCCACTACCACCACCACCACTATCACAACCACCACCATCACCACTACCACTACCACAACCATCACCGCTACAGCCACCACCACTACCACAACCACCACTGCTAGAGCCACCACCATCATTGAGTTACTTCAGTGACCTTCACAAACATTAGTAATCGTCCCTCAATTCCTCTGAGACCCACATTGTATATCATGATAGACAGTATAACTATGTGATATTCCTTTTATACCAACAGTTTAGTGATGTTATTCTGCTGGTTTATTTTACTTTCTTTTTATTAATTATTGATATTATATTTTGTATTATTTTTCTTTTAGTTGGGTCGGTTTCTTTTTATCCATTTTTTTTGTTATGTAATTTAGCTGAAGTGTTTGGCCCGCTACTTCTTATATCTGCACGGTCTTTTTTTTTTTTATTATTAAGTTATTAAGGGCTAGGGGCTGAAGGTTATCGGTATGGTTTTTTTTTTTCTTTTACTTTTTGTCCAGTTAGCTCTTTATTCCTGTAGCTATTAACTATTTCTGTGTCTCTTTATGTCCATAAATATATGTGTATGTTTGTAGGCATACATATATATATATATGTGTGTGTGTATGTATATATATATATATATATATATATATATATATATATATATATATATAT
>NC_068989.1:9214121-9214685 GCF_001194135.2 Octopus bimaculoides
TATATATAAACATATATATATATGTATATACACACGCACACATATACGCATTAGCTCAAGTGTGTGTGTGCATGCATGTATACATACATACTTATTCAAAGATGTAATAATCTACTCATTCTTCTTATTTCATATGCATCCACACACACATACATACATATATATACATACATACATACATAATGCATGCATGTGTGCGTACTTACAGAAATACATGCACACACAGAGGCACTTGCATACAAACATATAGGTAGATAAAATTATTGATCAAATTGTTAACCATCCTGCCATTATCAATATACCTATCTGTCTACCAATCCATCTACTTTATATATTCAAACATATATGCATTAGATAAGCACACACATATGTATAATTATGTGCATATATATATATATTTGTATATATACATATATGTATACACACACACACACGCATACGTATGTGTATTTATGTATCTATGTGTGTGTGTATATATATATATATATATATATATATATGTATATATGTATATATATGTATATATATATATTTATACACATGTATATATATATATATATATAT
>NC_068989.1:9215050-9215824 GCF_001194135.2 Octopus bimaculoides
TATATATATATATACATATATATATATATGTATATATATATATATATATATATATGCATACATATACACTTACAGAAATGTGTGTGCATATACTTATATGTGTATGTGTGTGTGCATGCATATATATGCCCGTGTGTGTGTGTGTGTGTGTGTGTGTGTGTGTGTGTGTGTGTGCGTGAGTGCCTGTGCATAGAAGCATGGACGTATAAATAATACATACATACACACGCGCACATACATACATAACTATATTGATTGACCAATTAAGGAAATTATCCATCTGGTTATCTACTTTACACACTTTTCTTCAATCACCCTTCAACCCTCCCTATCTCTCTTCCTCTCTCTCATATATATATATACACACACACACACACACACACATGCATGCACATACACCACGTATATTGATTAATCAATCAATGAATCAATTAATTATTTTATCTATCTGTTTATCTACTGAGCAGACTACTTAGGTCTTTCCCAATCGTTGTATCTGTCTTTCTTTTTCCTTGTTTCCTAACCACTTCAATATTTCCCTTTGCTACAGTAGCTGTATATATGTGTGTGTGTGGCTATGTGTGTGTGGACGTGTGTGTGTGGCCATGTGTGTGTGTGGCCGTGTGTGTGTGTATCTGCATGTGTCCCTGTAAATATTTAAGTATGATCTGTCAAGTTTGCAATCTTCTTACATATCTCTCAACCAATCTATTATTATTTCTCTATATCTGTGGATTCATCTATCTATCTATCTATCTACCTACCCCCCCCCCC
>NC_068989.1:9217107-9218602 GCF_001194135.2 Octopus bimaculoides
TATATATATATATATATATACATAAATAAACACATATAAAGAGCCGGTCTGCAGTCTAATAACTGAAACAAGTAAAAGATAAAAGAAAAAGATATGTACTCACACACACACACACATATATATATATATATGTATCTATAAACCCATACATATGTACACACACATATATATATACCTATATGCATGCATAAAAAATTAGTCAATTTATTAGTACAAATACAGCTCTACCTATATGAAAAGGTGGTCAAAATATATGACAACGTATAATGTACTACATACAAACACAAATATAAACACACATACAGATACAAGCCCATATACATACATACATATATACATACATACACACACACACACACACACATATATATATATATATATATATATATATATACATACACACATATATACATTTACATATATATAAATATATACATACACATATATATGAATACACACTTGTATCTACATATATATATAAACATGATATATATATATATATATATATATATATATATATACACATACATACATAAATATATGTATGTAATATATATATATATATATATATATATATATACATATATATATATATATTTATGCATGTATGTATATATATGTGTGTATATGTATATGTACATGTACAAATAGATTCAAATTTGTAGTGCGTGCACACTCACACCAATCTACCATTTTCTCTCTATATATATACACCCAGTTCCACCAAAACATCAACACACATTTGGAGAATGTGAAAAGAAAGAAACGGCTACCAGCTAAAGTTGTGGCATTATCAATAACTAAATATTTATCACAGACATCTATAGCGATGAGATAAGAGAGATATCGGCATTTTATGGCTCCAGTCTTTAGAATTAGTCCAATTTACTTATTCAATAATTCCATCGACTACAACTCTGCGATATCCACAATAGAAGAGAGACTTTGTTTGCCTAAGATTGGAGTCAATAAAAGATTACAACTAACCGATTGATTTCCAAGTATTGATCCCTAACATTGTTTATATAGGAGCTGATGGGGTAGATATTGAAACTGCTAAGGAAATATTTGTTTAGGGGACAGTCGATATTTTTGGAACAAATTAAATTGATAGCAGGCTGCGATAATTCTTGGTGAAAAAAAAAAAGAAGAAAAAGGTAAAAAAAAAAAGGAAAAAAATTTCTAAGAATCGGTCGCGTGTTGGTGTGTTCAGAAGTTGTCAATAAGACACCCACCCTGCTTCCCACCCGCTGCTACTTCAATAGAATCCTTTCCGATTCATAAATGAATTGCGAAAGCAAAGGAGGAGGACACGGAAGAGGAGGGGGTGGAGGGAGAGTGGTGAATGGAAACGGTCTTTGTAAATGGATCAATGTAAGATATGGGTTATCGGTGGGGTGGGGTGGAATCGGGGTGGGGGTTTGCGGGGTTTGCGGCGGTGGTGGTTGGCTGTGGTTATGTGTAATAAGCGAATCATGATGAAGTGGGAAAGTTT
>NC_068989.1:9219034-9219539 GCF_001194135.2 Octopus bimaculoides
CCCCCCCATTCTCTCTCCCTCTCACTCTTTCACTCACTCTCTCAATCTCTCTCTCTTTACAAGAAGCGCCCCATCTGTTCTACCAATTGGACCAGAACATGTATCATCTTTCTGGGGTGTCAAACACAAAAATGCTAAACGCATACACATGCATGCATGCACAAACACACACACAAACATACACACACACACATACTATATCATATGCAAAACTTTGATCACCTACATATACACACATATACACCAAATTATATACCAGCTGATATTGTCGTCATCAGACTCATACATAATCATTTACACTCATAAATGCAACCTTACATGGTCCAAAAACACATATACATACACTATCACATGAACTTGCAGGTACACATACACAAACATATGTATATACAAAAAGAGAGACAAATGAATAGATAGATAAATTGACAGATATATATATATATATATATATATATGTGTGTGTGTGTGTGTGTGTGTGTGTGTGTGTGTGTGTGTGTGTGTGTGT
>NC_068989.1:9219621-9221776 GCF_001194135.2 Octopus bimaculoides
ATATATATATATATATATATATATATATATATATATATATATGTATGCATGTATATATACACACACAAACACACATATAAACACATACACAAAGAAACAACACAAACACATACATAAACATACATACATATTCTCATTTGTAATCTAATCAAGCTCACACAAACACATATGCAAATGTACACACATATACAGATTGTGTTTAGAAAATACTTCATCGCATGCATACGCGCACGCGCACACGTTCACACACACACATATAAACAAATTTCTTACCACCAACTAACCGACCAGCTCTATGACCACCCTTGGAATGTCATTTTAGTATTGACGTCATGACTGAGAAATTAGCCAGACCTAACTCCCCCAGGAGACAGAAATATAGACTGAAACACACACATACACCTATTTCATATGGGCAACACACTATACACATGTGCTTATATATATATGCACACACACATAACTGTATATGTGTGTGTGTGTGTGTGTGTGTGTGTGTGTGTGTGTGTGTGTGTATATGTGTGTATATATTCATATATATATATATTACACATATATATATATATACGTACATATATATATATATATATATATATATATATATATATATATATATATATATATATATGCATTTGTGTGTATTCACACAGATACAGTGACTGAAATACAGACAGCTGTTTACAGATGTTTGTATATTCGAAGAGTCATAGCTACTTATACATTTATGTAATGCAGATGCATATACATACATACACAGTTATTTGTAAATGCATATACTCACGCACAGCTACTCAGGAATACAAATACATACGCACATTCACAAAATACATGTGAGTGTATGTATGTATGCATGCGTTTATGTATCTATATATATATATATATATGGGAGAATATACAAAAAATAACAACAGACGAGGACAGGTGGTGTAAATAACAAAAATATATATGCATGCACATGTGTATGTGTGTTTGTGAATATTCATCTGTCCCTCTCTCTCTCTTTATATATATATATATATATATATATATATATATTTATACACATACATACATACACACATATACATATAAACATTTATAGATACATATATATACAGACATTGAGTCATATATGTGTGTATGTGTATGCCTGCATGCATACATATATATATATATATATATATATAATGTATGCATGTGTGCATGTATATAAGCATGCATATATTTGTACGCATGAATATGCACATACACACACACACACACACACACACACACACATACAGAGAAATTCTGTAAATGCACATTTACATACTCATACAGCTACTTATGGATGCACTCACATATAGATATACTCACACGTACATGGCAGATCAATGCCCACACCTCACCACCAACTCACGCCTCCGCGCTCACATGCCAGCACACGCCCGACTAAAGGCACACACAGCCCTTGCACATACATATGCTTCAGAGCGAGATATATACCATTCCTTGCAGCCCCAGCCCCCCCCCACCTCCAACGCCCACAACCTCAACTAATCAATCACTCTGAACACCATAGTGGGTGAAGTCATTTAGTCTTGACACAGGCAAGTGTTGGCTACGCAACAGTGGAAAACAACTCCTGGATGATTCAAACAGGCAGGACAACATCACAGAACTGAAAAAATCATTGAACCATCAGAGCAAAGTTAGAAAGTTGCTTGAACTCCCAAAATACATTGCTAAGTGCCCAGTGAGGCATGACAAAGCATTCAGTGAACCGTAAAACCACAATCCATCTAGTAGTTGGTTTTTTTTCCATGATAACTTGGTTTTTCTCAATAAAATTGCTTTTCTCTATGTGAATTACACTTTTTACATCATTGAGTCTTTTCCTTTTTACAAGCATCCATCCTGTTCACTCACTCGCTCGCTCGCTTGCTTGCTTGCTCACTCTGAGATCAATGTACTGCCATTCTCTGTGTCTGTCTATCTAAAAGACAAACCCAATGTTCTATGTATATCGTAGTAGCTCTATTAACTTTTCTAATACAGCCCTACGAAATTTTCAATGTAGCTAATTCCCATATATACCAAATTCTCATTTGTCCTGCTTTTTTATTTTCTCATTCCATCATCACCAACAATATATATATTTATATGTGTGTGTATATATGTATATATATATATATAT
>NC_068989.1:9222038-9225063 GCF_001194135.2 Octopus bimaculoides
ATATATATATATATATATATATATATATATACATATATGTGTGTGTGTGTGTGTGTGTGTATTAGTATAACTTTGATTATTACTTTCATTGCACTGTAAAAGAAATGCTTTGTGGCATTTGTTCTGATTCTTGATGTTCAGGGTTCAATTCCTGCCTAGGTCGACTTTACTCCTCATCCCTCTTGAGCCAATGAAATAAAGTACCAGTAATAGCACTAGGGTTGTTTTCTTTCATTAAATAATTGTCCTCCCACCCAACTCTGTAGGCTTATACTCAAGAAACAAATTATCATTATAATGTTATTATTCGTGGCACTCTGTCAGTTACGACGACGAGTGTTTCAGTTGATCGAATCAACGGAACAGCCTGCTCGTGAAATTAATGTGCAAGTGGCTGAGCACTCCACAGACACGTGTACCCTTAATGTAGTTCTCGGAGATATTCAGCATGACACAGAGTGTGACATGACTGGCCCCTTTGAAATGCAGGTACAACAGAAACAGGAAGAAAGAGTGAGAGAAAGTTGTGGTGAAAGAATACAGCAGGGTTCGCTACCATCCCCTGCCGGAGCCTTTTATCCTGCTGAAACTGGATCACAGGAGGAATGTGTCTGCGGATGTGAATGATGTCACTGCTATGCAGTTGGACAGCTCAGATATAAAAGTGATTGACTCCATATTGAGAGAATGCCAGATATGTACAGGTGCAGACAGACTAGGACAAGTCCGTGGACTTGCAACTAGGCACTTAGAAAGTCAAGTACAGGTTGACCAGTGGCGATTTCTGTCCACTAGTTTGTGAGCTTGGAGTTTGGCCTGGACCAGATATCCAGATGAATAGGAAAGGGAAAGAGATGGAAATCATTGTGAACAAACTCACTGAGAAATGGGCCTAGAGGAAGCATGGTGAACAATCTCACTCAGAAATGGGTCCAGAGGAAGTATGGTGAACAAACTCTCAGAAATGGGCCAAGAGGAAGTATGGTGAACAAACTCACTCAGAAATGGGCCAAGAGGAAGCTGACCTTGAAAGGTCAGACAGATGTAGCTGATGCATATATTGCCTTGGTGGTGTGCTACTGCCTGACCATTGTACATTGTCCCGAGAGCCATCTAACCTGAGAGGAATAGAGAGGAATGCTTACAGCACATTTTTTATATGAAAGAGTCAAGTTTCGCTGTTCAAGAAATCAGTCTGCTCCCAATATCCACTCTATGGTGGTCTCAGAATCCTGTCAGGTCCTTGATAAGCCGAGGCTGACACAGCTACAGAAATATTTGGATCATTACATTGGTATCGATGACAATGAAACTGGAAGAGGGCACTTTCAGTGCTTTGGAGATGGCAGAGTAATCTGGGCCTTTTTGTGTGAGATTTTTCCCTCAATTACCCTAGGTGAACTACCCAACTATTAGGGATTTTATCTCTTTTTCTGAATTGTATTTTTATATCTTTTGTTATATCCTCATTGTTTTTGATTCCATCGTTTGTGCATTGTTTTTCACCATTTGATATTGTTCTCATTATCTTGGGCCCTTTTGGCTAATAAAGGAAATCATTATTATTACTAGCATTCTACCCTTTCATCATCATCGTCGTCGTCGTTGTCGTCATCATTATTAAGGTGGCAAGCAGGTAAAACCATTAGCATGCTGAACAAAATACTAAGCAACATTTCATCTATTTTAACGTTTCGAGTTCAAATTCTACTGAGGTTGACTTTGCCTTAAATCCTCTCGGGGGTCAATAAAAAAAGTACCAGTTGAGCACTGGGATCATGCCATTGTGCCAAAATTTAAAATCATTATCTTCCTCTTCCTCATCCTTGTCATCGTCGTCATCATCATTATCATCTTCATTATTAGTATTAAGGTGGACGAAATGCTTAGTAGTGTTTTATCTATTTCTCACATTCTGAGTTCCAATTCGACTTAGGTCAACTTTGCCCTTTCATCCCTTCAGGGTTAATAAAATAAGTACCAGTTGGGCACTTCACTTGATGTAATCAACTAGCCCCCATCCCCAACATTATAGTAGAAAGGATTATTATTATTATTAATATTATTATCATTATTATTATTATTATTATTATTGTTGTTGTTGTTGTCGTTGTTGTTTTTGGTTCTTTCTTCAAATTTTCTTCCATTTCTCGTCGAGTGCTTTCCGTACACCTAGGGCAGAGAAGCTCATTCTATGCATTCCCAGTTTACACGCGCAAATGCATACAATGAGCTTCTCTGCCCTAGGTGTACGGAAAACACTCGGCGAGAAATGGAAGAAAATTTGAAGAAAGAAGCAAAAAAAAACCAATAATAATAATGATAATAATAATAATAATAATAATAATAATAATAATAATAATAATAATAATAATAATCCTTTCTATTATTGGCACAAGGCCTGAAATGTTGGGTGTGGGGGCTAGTTGATTACATCGACATTATTATTATTATTATTGTTATTATTATTATTATTATTATATTGAGATGAAAGATTGACAGAATAGTTAAATCATTGAATGAAATGCCTTGTGACATTTCTTCTGGCCTTTTACATTCTGAGTTCAAATCTCACCTGCGTCAATTTGCTTTCCATTCCTCCCATGTCGATGACATACTTTGACAGTCAAGCACAAGGGTTGATAGCAACAACTAACACCCTTTTCTTGTTCCTAAATTGGAAACCATTATTAATATCATTGTTGGTATTGTTGTTGTTATTGATTCTGTTGTTGTTGTTGTTGTTGTTGTTATTGGGTTCATTGCAGCAAACTGTGGAATTCTTCAGCTGTACCGATCTGTATCGAATCCTACCAAATTACCTTACAAACTGCCACCTTATACCATCAACTTAACTAATATCCCAAACCTCCCTCATCCTTACCACTCTGTTACCGTTCCTTAAATAGTCACAAACGTCACCACCACCCATCTGCACCACCACCACCACCACCACCGCTGCCGCCACCACCGTCACCACTGCCATGCTACCACCACCACCGCGTTTCTTCAACTCCATCTACAT
>NC_068989.1:9226062-9227539 GCF_001194135.2 Octopus bimaculoides
ATATATATATATATATATGTATATATACAGATATACATATATATATATATATATACATATATATATATATATATGTATATATACATATACACACATATATACATATATATATATGTATATATATATATATAAATACATACAGAATGATGCCTACAAATATATACATGCTTGTATATGTCTGTTGGTTTATCTGACATACAGAAGCCACCTCTTCTTTCTCTCTCTCTTTGTCCCTTAACACACAAACACAGACACACATATAGATATACACACACAGATGCACACCATAGATTCCTCAATTTCCTCAGTCATCCTTATTAAAGTCCATCACGCAGCTTTCTCTCTCCCTGCCACCCCCTCTCTCTCTCTCTCTCTCTCTTTTACTCTCTCTCTATTTCTCTCCCTCACACAACACAATGCATGCTCATGCTCTCTATATAACTCTTTGTCATACCTTATTTCTCTCTTTCTTTGTTTGTCTTTACATGGACTCCCACATACACTCACACACACACACACACACGCACACACATATGTGTACATGCTCACATACACACGCACACACATCTCTGCATCGACTAATAAACAACAGGAAACATTGCTCTGCGTTTCTCGCTAGTTTCACAATAATTTCCAGCTGATAATATACATTCGGTTGTGAATGGTGGATGCATTATTGTTCAACAGGTCTTGTATATGTATATGTATGTGTATATATGTGCATGTGCCTGTGAGTGTGTGTATCTCTCTCTCTCTCTCACTTTGTATACAAATATATGTGTGTGCGCGCACACACACACACACTGTTGAAGAATAATGCATCCACTGTCTGCCATTCACCCCTAAATCTGCACACACACAATCATACATTTATTAATTTTTACAAGGTAAAAGTTGATAGTAACTTCGAAGTTTCTACTTGCTCACTATAATCAGTCTCTGACTTGTTTGAGAGTTTTCTGGTTTTATATAGTTTTTGGCAGGTTGCTTTTTGGTAGGTGTAGTGATGTGAATGAGCATTAGGTGTAGTGTAGGTAGACATGAAATGTGGACATATAGATTGGCTGGAATAGAGAAGGATTGCAGGTAAGTATCTGTTTGAAAGAATATAAATTTTATAGAAAGATATAGTGGAGAAAGTTATTTTGGTCTGTTATAGGAATTCTGAGATTGTTTAGGGTTCAGTCAAGCATGAAAAGATGTAAAGAGAAATGTTGAATTCAGGTTCACAATACTCCTTGCATCTAAGGTTAGTTTTGGGGCTATATTAGGGTTCATGCAACACAGGTCAGATTAAGGATGAGCTTGGGGATGATTTTCTTAGTTTTTTATTAAGGTATCTTGTACTGGGTATTTTAAGGTTCGGATTGGGAAGATAAGGTTACCATAAATATTATTTAAGGATTTCCAATCTGTTTCTGTAATAACTGTTTGTGTGTGTTTGTGTGTGTGTGTGTGTGTGTGTGTGTGTGTGTGT
>NC_068989.1:9227549-9228430 GCF_001194135.2 Octopus bimaculoides
GTGTGTGTGTGTGTGTGTGTGTGTGTGTGTGTGTGTGTGTTTTATAGATATATATGTCTATTTGTATATAAGTATGCATGGATATGTATAGAGATTTACTCTTTTACTTGTTTCAGTCATTTGACTGTGGCCATACTGGAGCACTGCCTTTAGTCGAACAAATCGGCCCCAAGACTTATTCTTTGTAAGCCTAGTACTTATTCTATTGGGGCCTTTTGCTGAACCGGTAAGTTATTACAGGGACGTAAACACACCAGCATCGGTTGTCAAACGAAGTTGGGGGGACAAACACAAACGCTCAAACACACACACATATATATACATACATATATACGACGGGCTTCTTTCAGTTTCCGTCTACCAAATCCACTCACAAGGCTTTGGTTGGCCTGAGGCTATAGTAGAAGGCACTTGCTCAAGGTGCCACGCAGTGGGACTGAACCCGGAACCATGTGGCTGGTAAGCAAGCTACTTACCACACAGCCACTCCTGTGCCTATACTTATATGTTGTTTATTCATATGTATATGAGTTTCTAGATATATATATATCTGTGTGAACCATTCTCATGTATTTATCTGTATATAGAATTAACAATAAGCAGTCACTGCCGTACATTTGATCATGCTTAGATAACACAGACACTCACATACACTCACACACGTACACACATACACTCATACATACATACATACAGACATTCATATATAGATTTATTGGTTAATTTTTTGTTTATGGGAAAAGAAAACCATTCCAAGCCTTAACTGAGAACCCAATAGCTTAAGGGCAAAATATTTATCTAAGTTATGTAAAAGTGATTGAAGCAGAAGGCCTCTTGTTGCAGTCACTTTTTATATCTTTTATATGCATATATATATATAT
>NC_068989.1:9228616-9230170 GCF_001194135.2 Octopus bimaculoides
TATATATATATATATATATACATATACATGTATGTATTGCACATACATATATATATATATTAATCCTAGTATACAGTATTATAGATCCATTTCAAGTGTTAGATAACCAGATATTAGATAACTGGTCAGCTATCTAAACGAAGTGCTCTTCAGAGATTCTGGATACAGAAAAAATATGGTTATTGCTCTCTGATTATTAGAGATCATAAATGTTACATCTGGTTTGTGGGTGCTATAAAAAAAATGAAATGAAGTTGTGGGAGACAAATTTGTAAAGGATATATCAAGAATCATGCCTTTTGGCCCTCAAAGCATATGAGTTAGCTGTAAAGCAGCAAAAGCTTGGTCAGTGAAAATATGTACACAGAGCTTTAAGGGTTTGGTATATATGTGGGGTTGGTAAATATGTTGAGAGTTCAGGGATGATTCAGTGGATGTTCAAGCCTATATTTGGGCACATATGTGTGTTCATGTGTGGATGGTTTGCTGGGATTTCAGGATGTGATAGTGGGAGGCATGATGGTGAAGAATGTAATGATTATGGTCATGGTGGGCCTGTAGGTAAGACAGTATATATCTTCTCCCATGTGGGCACAGGCTAAAAATTTCATTCTTGTAATTTAGGTAGATGTCCAGATGATTAGAATTTTTTAATATGATTCTTTACATGCTTCGTATTCCTGCTCGCTGGAGGTCATCTTTGTTGGGGACATGATTCTGCCATTTGATGCCAAGGATTTTCCAGAGGCAGCGCAGGTGAAAGATATTTAGGCGACACTCTTGGCATGTGTATGGCATCCAGGTCTCACTGCCAAACAGTAGAGTTACCCAAATGGACCCTTATAACCATTTGATGTTTAACCCTTTAGTTGTTAGATAATTCCATCAAATGTAATGATCATTGATTCGTTAATCATTAATCATGCATTATCTCATATTTTTAAGATTTTGATGATGAGGTTCTTTAATATAGTGAGAGCTTGGATCTGGTTAGCTTGAATATAAAACAGATGGAATATTTTGGCCGGATTTGGCCAGGTTAATTGCTAAAAAGTAAAAAAAAAAATCCTCCCATATTTTTATAATTAAATATTATTAGAAATTGCATAAATAAATTGTTAAAATATTTTCTGCATTGTAGAAGTATAACCAGTTTATTGCACACAAATTTTAAGACCGAAATCTTTCATGGAACTCAAGGGTCATGTGGACCCCGGTCCAGAACCACTGATATAGACTAACCCCTTCCATCAATTTGCTGGCCTTATTAGAAATCATTATTAATACACTATTGTCTTCTTTTTTATTGTGTTCTTATACTGGACTGTAATAATAAATCTCCAGGAGTGAACAGCTAAAATATTGGGTATTGGCAATGCTTCTGCACTGCTCATATACATACACACATATATACATACACACATGGACACACACACACACACACACATTTATACATACATACATACATACATATGTATGTATATATACATATATATATACATATGTATATATATATACAATATATATATATATATATATATATATATATATATA
>NC_068989.1:9230573-9233971 GCF_001194135.2 Octopus bimaculoides
TATGCATATATACATATGTAATAACATATATATATATATATTATATATATATAAACACATGTATATGTGTTATGCATATATACATATGTAATAACATATATATATATATATTATATATATATAAACACATGTATATGTGTTATGCATATATACATATGTAATAACATATATATATATGATATGTATACACACACACACATATATATACATGTATGTGTGTGTCCATGTACACAGGCAGACACTCAACATACATATAATTCACATACACATACACACATACGTCTCTTGTATGACATGCAGAATGTAATAACTAGCTAGTTTATAATGTATGGTATTCATTTTAGTCTGGTTATTCACCTCTTGTAAATATAGTCTACCCGAGAATGTCGATGTTTCCTCAATAAACTATTTTCTGCAGCATTTTAGCCTGAGAGATGTTCATC
The DNA here is from genome assembly GCF_001194135.2 of Octopus bimaculoides. NCBI lineage: Eukaryota > Metazoa > Mollusca > Cephalopoda > Octopoda > Octopodidae > Octopus > Octopus bimaculoides. The sequence continues at coordinate 9,231,017 of NC_068989.1, forward strand.
TTCTTCTAGGATATTATTTACTGCTCCATTTATTTTGTCATTATTCTAAGAACTGTCGAAATAAGTAGAGCCATTGTTATATCCTTACTCTACATTATTGCTGTTACTATATATAGATCTTAATACTTACATCGTTTATTGGACTCTTTGATTGAAATGTTTCTCTCCACTGGACATGATATATCAATTAAACTATGTTTCATTTTTATGGTTTTTCTACAACTATGTCCGGTCATCTGGCAAATATTTCCCTGTTCTTGTGCAGCACCATGACATAGCATGAGCTTTCCAATTTTCTCTTGCAATTTTTTAAAGCATTTCACCAATTTCCATTGGTCACGATTGTATAAAATAATTAAATGAAAGTAATAAATATTAAATAATAAATAATAAATAATAAATATAAAAAAAAGGTCTATATGAAACTGTTTGTTTTCTCTCTGCTAATAAATTAGGATAATATTTAGAAAAAGTGTATAGTTAAGTGCAGGTTAATATACTTGAGATTAAAACATAATATTTTTACTTAATTAAAATCACAGCTGCAATAAAAAGTGAAATTATTAGTGTTAATGATAAATCTTATTAACAATAGCAAGGGAGACAAGTGAGAAATCCAAATTGGTTAAAATTTGAAGGTATATATGCAGTGGTGAGTGGGTTTGATTTTTAATTAGTATGATAGCATTGGTCATATTTCAGCCTTAACAGACCTCTTCAGCAAAACACATCCTTACACAGTTTGGCAATATTATGAGTTAAAGGTGGAAGGTGGGAGAAAATTAAAATGAATAAATTGTAAAACAAAACCACCAGGGTTGGACTATACATAATATATGAGACTTCCTTAAGAAAACTTGATTTGTTTAAAAGATCAGTTAAAATATTTGGAGACTAAATATTATGTCATCATCATCATCATCTTTTAACATCTGCCATCCATGCTGGCATGGGTCAGATGGATTAACAGGATCTGATGATTCTGAAGACAGCATCATTCTCCAATGTCTACTTTGGCATCGTTTCTATGGCTAGATACCATTCTTACTGCCAACCATTTTACAGAGAGTAGAGCTTGCATTGTTGCTTTTTTTTTCTTTTGGCACAAACACCAGTGAAGTTGCCATGTAGCTAGCAAGACTAAGACCTATTTTGACTGAATGGGGCAACAAAAGAGATAGAAGCAGCTTTATACTGGGAGATGAAAGATTAAGGTATGAAAGAATGAGCCAGAAATGAACAGGTTTTGTGCTGCATAGGAGCTACATGGCTACTTAAATTAGAAAAGAGCGGGTAAGATTAACGAGGCTCGAGATGGAAAGAGACAAAATAGCAGTGATGAGTTGTCAGGGTAGATTGTCAAGGCATGAAATGTGTAGAAGTGAGTGAGGCATAAAACAGAGAGTGTCGGTGGCTGGTGGTTTCAAAAATGTAAGAGAAGAGTGAGGGAGACATACAAAATAAGGTGGACAATTAGCATCACCATCAAACTTTAGTTGACTGAACTTGAGGTGAATGACTGATGCAACAGTTTAATTCTTATTCTGGCTTCAGTCATGTCTACTTTGATAATTTCTTCTCTTCAATTTAGCAAATGTTTTATTGATTTTTTTCTTTTTTAATTTACTGATTAGCTAATTTACCTTTTTGATACAAGAGCATTCTTTTTTGATCAGTGCTGTGTTATATCAAACACAACAACACAGACTTGTACATGAGCTCACACACATACACATGCACATATACGCATGCACACGATCACATAAACACTCACACACACACATACACAAAACGAACACCTACTTAAATTCTGTCAACCAAATATTGCTCATAACTCAAGACTATAATAGAAGACATTTGCCCTTGGTGCCATTTAGTGGGATTAAACCCTGCTATTGCATTCATTGTAGTGTGTGTGTGTGTGTGTGTGTGTGTGTGTGTGTGTGCATGCGTACGCCTCTATGTGTGTGTGTGTGTGTGATATTTTTCAAATTTAATAACACTTGGGGGTCACCATTCCTCATGAGATTATTATACCCGTTGGATTTTATGTTCTTAACTATTCTTAAAGAGCAAACACCATGAAGAAAATCCATACAGGATTCTCAATTATAGTCTCAAACTGGAAGAAGCCTAGAAGACACTTAAGTCAGTCAATTAAAATGATTTGAATATTTGGTTGATACATACGTGATGAGCAAATGTTCAGCATTGCATCAAGTTGTTAGCATCGGTGCTGTTCTGAACATATTCTTTTTTTAATAAGGTATTTCTTAAAGGTAGCGAGCTGGCAGAAACATTAGCACACCGGGCAAAATGCTTAGCAGTATTTTGTCTGTCTTTACGTTCTGAGTTCAAATTCCACCAAGTTCGACTTTGCCTTTCATCCTTTCGAGGTCGATGAAATAAGTACCAGTTGCGTACTGGGATTGATCTAATTGACTGGCCCCCTCCCCCAAAATTTCAGGCCTTATGCCTAGAGGGGAAAAGATTCTTAAAGGCAGTGAGCTGGCAGAGTCGTTAGCATACTGACCGAAATGCTTAGCGGTATTTCGTCTGTCTTTACGTTCTGAGTTCAAATTCCACTGAGGTCAACTTTGCCTTCCATCTTTTCAGGGTTGATAGATTAAGTACCAGTTACGTACTGGGGTCGATCTAATCGACTGCCCCCCCCCTCTCCCAAAATTTCGGGCCTGGTGCCTAGAGTAGAAAACAAGGTATTTCTTAATAAATTCACAATTCTTATACACCTATACTATTCTGCTTTTGATAGCCATGACTCATTTTACCAAAATTTCAACTCAGTAATGTATCTGATATGCATATGTGTATGCATATGCTATTCTTCTAAACTACTTTTTCATTAATATTAATTATCATTTATTTCTCAATTGGTTAACAATTTAACCATTATTGGCATAATGACAAAATATGTTTCAACTCATAAGTTTGCAT
>NC_068989.1:9236412-9239434 GCF_001194135.2 Octopus bimaculoides
ATGGATAGATAGATAGATATAGGCACATATAAATATAATGGAGTATATATATGTGTTTATATGTCATAATTCACATGTAGTTATGTACAGATATATCTCACATGTCCACACAAACAGACACACATACACGTATACACATACATATACACATGCATTCGTACAAAACTTGAATTGAAAGCACAAATGTGTTCTAGTTTTATTGTTTTTTTATCAAGTTTTTCCATATTTTCATATGAGTGCCTCGCAGTTTATTTGGAACAGAAAACTGCCTAAATCCATCATCAACATTTCCAGACCTTCACACCCTCCCCTTCAAGATGAAGTGATGTTGGTGTGTGTTGCTGCTTGTTTATAGAAAGTAGGGCTAATAGAAGTGATGTAGATATTATCATCAAGAGTGAAATGTTTGACAGTCAGATTAATACATCATTAGTCAAGTGTTTATTTTGTTTTGTGACTATTTATCTGTTTTTAATATAACATTGTATCGTGTCATGTGTATTGTTTCCTCAATAAATCATCTGTTTTTTGAGGAAAATTCTGTGGAGTGTACATGCGTTGTTCACTAAATTTTTTCTATCTAGTTTTATTTTGTGTAGATTAATAATACTGTAATTGTACTTCATGTGGAAGGATGTTGATGGTTCACAAATTAAACAGTTGAAGTCTTGAAGTTTACAACTTTAAGGTTTGCAATCCAATTTATGTATTCCATTGGTCATTAGTAACATCTTCACTAGTTTCACATGCAATGCTTTATTATTGTTAAATAGGTATTTAATTTTAGTGTTCTTATAGTATATTATTTATGTTAATTTCTGGATTAGTGTAAGGCATTTTGTGGTCTATTTTATGAGGTTATTAATTATGTATTCTGCCATTCTATACTTATATATTTGATTCATAACTACACTCTATGTGGGATTCATATATTTTAAATAATGTAGTATCTAATGTTTTTGTTGCATAATCCTTTCTACTATTGGCATAGGGGAGAGGGCAAGTCAATTACATCGATCTCAGTGCTCAACTGGTACTTATCCCAAAAGGATAAAATGCAAAGTCGACCCCAAAAGAATAAAAGGTAAAGTCAACCCCAGCAGAATTTGAACTTAGAACATAAAAACAAATGAAATGCCACTATGCATTTCATCCAACATATTTGTTGCATAATATTTGTGTTTATATTGTTATATTTGGGAAGCTATAATTGTTAAAACTTATAAACATACATTATTTACATTCGATAGATATTTGTCCTCATTTTGTTTGTTGTTAACACAACGTTTCGGCTGATATACCCTCCAGCCTTCATCAGGTGTCTTGGGGAAATTTCGAACCTGGGTTCTCATTCCTAAGGTAGTTTTCGATGTTGTTATTATTATTATTATTATTATTATTATTACTATTATTATTATTCAGGTCACTGCTTGGAATTGAACTCGGAATTTTGGGGTTAGTAGCCCGCACTCTTAACCACTACACCACGGGCATATGGTGTTGTGGTTAAGAGCACGGGCTACTAACCTCAAAATTCCGAGTTCAATTCCAAGCAGTGACCTGAATAATAATAATAATAATAACAACAACAACATCAAAAAATACTTTAGGAATGAGAACCCAGGTTTGAAATTTCCTCAAGACACCTGGAGAAGGCTGGAGGGTATATCAGCCGAAATGTTGGTTAACAATCAAACAAAATGAGGACAAATATCCATCAAATGTAAATAATGTAAATAAAATTCAAAATTGAAAGATGTGTTTCTATTACTCTATGGATCAGTCTATTTCGTTTGTTAGAATAACAGTTGTTGATTAGTGTTTGTATTATTTTGTGAATTTTCTTTATCTAGCACTTTGTGGAAGAAAATCTGAGAAGGGACTTTACCATAATCAGTTTGTATTTCTACAGACAATTGTTGTATCCATGAAAGTATACACATTTATGCTTATGGTAAAAATTTAGGGTAAACAAACATGATTTATCTGTTATTTTTGGCTTGAATATTTATACCTAGAAATGGAGTCGTTGTATTGCAAGATGTTTTATTTGTATTGTTATGAATATTAAATTTTAGTATAGAGTTGTTTTCTGGTATTTTCTAATTTCCTCAACTTCTTCTAGTGTGTCTATTATGATGAAAATATTATGCACAAACATGGAGTGTCTTGTGTATTTGTCTGAGTACAATGTTTTCTATTGTAGCCATGCAGATTGTTGTAAACATAGGACCTAACGAAGAACCAATGCCTACTTCATATAGTTGCTCATAAAATTTGCTGTTGTACAGGACATTAATAAATTCTTTGGCATATTTGCAGGTATTGTGCAGGTTTTCTTTGATGTCTAAACGTATTATTTAAGAAATATGGTCAAAAAAAGAAGAAAAAAAAAACATTGAAATCAAACTAATCTACCAATGTACATAGGTCAAAGTTACGCACATACACACATGTATAATGTATATATTGGTATTGTTAGACACCAGATACTTCTTTCACAGAACAAAGAATCCTGCACCTGCTATTCATAAAAATAGATTCTCTCATTTGGAAATTTAATTTCTCTCATCCATACACACAAACACATGAATATGTGTACATGTATGTGTAAGTGTGTGCGTATGTGATTGTGTGTCAGTGTGTAGTATACGTGTGTGTGTGTGTGTGTGATTCATTAAATACTAGCTGACACCATGCCATCAAAAATTACGGTTAATTGTAGTAATTTATATATAAATATGGGATAAAATAAGGTACAACATAATCACAGATACAAATAATCACATACTTCCCTTGTACAGGCACACACATATACATGCACACACATATACAGGCACACACATATACAGGCACACACATATACAGGCACACACATACACGGATTTACTCAAACAGAGTTGAAATGCTATTTGATTTTTTTCTTTCAGTGTTGAATGTTCACCATCCCATTTCCATTGCTCACACACACACACGCATACAAACATTCACATATCTCCCTTTTACATACACGCATATATAT
>NC_068989.1:9239470-9243158 GCF_001194135.2 Octopus bimaculoides
TATATATATACCGGAGTAAGCACAAAACTGTCCGATGAACGGGAACGTGAAACTCAGGGTAACGTTTCTTTTGTTATATTTCTGCTGCTTTTAAATAAAGTATATATATATATATATATATATACGACAGGCTTCTTTCAGTTTCCGTCTACCAAATCCACTCACAAGGCTTTGGTCGGCCCAAGGCTATAGCAGAAGACACTTGCCCAAGGTGCCACGCAGTGGGACTGAACCTGGAACCATGTGGTTGGTAAGCAAGCTACTTACCACACAGCCACTCCTGTGCCTAGTAGTAAAAAAAACTAATAAGAAAATCTCAAAATTCTAAAGTGGAAAAGATAAAAGTCAAATATAGTTGTGTGTTTAATGAAACATGTTTAAAAGAAAAGTCATTCACAATATATACCTGTGTGTGTGTGTGTGTGTGTGTGTGTGTGTGTGTGTGTGTGTATAAAATTATCTATGAATTAACCTGTTTTTAAGTCGGGTAATATTTTCCCCAGTCCTTTGAACACACATACTGTACAATGTCCCTACATATTTTCATGGAAAGTTGCATGATGGTAACATTGGCTTACAACAACCACATAATGTTAAAAGAAGGATACACAAACACCTATACACACACATGCATTCACACACACACACACACACACACACACACACAAACACACACACACTCATAACACACGCAGGTTTCTTTCAAATTCCGTCAACTAGATCCACTCAGAACCCTTTAGTCTAAGGTGGAAGGTATTTGCCAAAGGTATTATGTAGGAGGACTGAACTCAAAACCCCATGGTTATGAAGCAAACTTCTTAGCCACCCAACCAAACACACACACACACACACACACACACACACAGCGGCACACATGCACTTATATGTATGTATATGTGAAATGTATTGTAACGTAATTTGCTCATCATAAAATATACCTTACTATATACTTAGATAATGAAACACATACTCGTTAGTGTACCATTACTGAGTGTATATGTCTATGTAACCATGTAACAAAGACTACAAATAATAACATAATGGTTTTTGTAGGTGTAACATTTTACAAAGATTAAGTAATCTAATTACAAGACAAATACAGAAATACACAAACATCAATTTGTATTGTATTATTTATGTTCTGATTATTGCTCTTTTAGTTGGCTTTTTTTTTTTTGTATTTTCAGTCAGCTTTCTTCAAGCATATCCATGCCGTAAATGTAACCAGTCAAATGCTAACCTACAAATTTTGTCAGCTCTTTAAATAGGCAAATATAATAGTCCAATTAATTTTATTTAATTTGAACTTTCCAATCTGATCTGAATAACATTCTAACTCCAATCTGATCTGAATAACATTCTTACCATGAGAGAAACTCTTGTAGTGACTTTTTGGTATGAAATGCACTCTTGTTTGTATCACTTGCAAGGAGATAAATCCCCTTTCCCTAAAGTGACAAGACTACCGGATCATGTGATTTCAATCTTGTTTGGTTTTGTCAATGATGGATACCCGACCACTAGAGACAGCAATTATTCATCTCCTCACCAGCGATATATAGAAAATACATTAGCTTCAAATTTTTGGCATAAAGCCAGCAACTTTGGAGGAGGCATTAACTTAATTAAATTCACCCCAGTGTACAACTGGTACTTATTTATCGACCCTGAAAAAAGTATAAAAGGCAAAGCTGACCTCAGCAGAATTTGAACTCAAAATGTAAACACATGAAATTCCACTAAGCATTTTGACCAATGTGCTAATGATTCTGCAAGCTCACCAAATTAACCAGAACAAATATTTCAAGGCATTTCATCTGCTATTCTCAATTAGTGTTTTGTTTTATCAGCTCTGGAAGTATAGAGGGCAAAGTTAATCTCAATGGAATGTGAACTCAGACCACAGACATTAGAAACACATACTGTAATGTATTTTGTCTTATGCATTTAATCTTTTTTTTGTTACCATATTTCTGTTGAAATATGCTTTGCTTCAATTAATTTTTAAAATAACGAAGACTAGTTAAATGACTTTGTCATTATTAAACTGACACTTAGAACAAATTAACATAAAAATTTTGATGGTAAGTTTTAATTTAGATCTCTTTAAAACAGGAAGCTTGTGTCATAAAACCAGGAATGATCTCAGACAGGTTGGCATGAAAAAGAATTAACCCTTTAACCTTGAAACGTGCCATATCTGGCCCAAAATGTTCAAAATGTTCAGACAGGTCAAATTTGGCCCCTCACACATACTCTACAATGACACTCTAAAATTAAACTACCACATCTTCAAATATTTGAATCTATTTGATAATTCATGACTAATTAAAACCAATGTGAATAAATAAAAGCATTACATTTAACAGAATAACTTGAATGGTAATGGGTTAAAGTATTTTGGTCAAGTCTCCTATCTGAAGATAACCGCTGTCCTTCCCATTAATTGCAGAGCGCCAGCAAAAGGTCATGATTACAGCTTGTTTTCTTCTGATTAAACCATAAAAAAAATAATAATTTGAGAAAATATGGCTGCTATATTGAACACATTGAATGACTACATATGTAACCTGTCATATGGGTCAACGTCTTTTGTTACACGAGGATGTGAGATACATTGCTTTGTTAGCGGAAACAAGATGAAAATAGAACTTGAAACATTGTGATGCTTGCGGCATATTTCACTGTTTTGCACACGTTTCCAAAGATTTGTCAAGTGTTTTATATATTATATGGAAAAATAAGTTTGCAAATAGTAACAGAATGCCAAAAATGTCTAAGAGTGCTCTGGCCATACATTAACATAGACTATTGTGAATGATGCATTCTGTTAACCATTTCCTTGCATGCATACAACTGTTATGGAGACGGCATTGATGTTCTTTGCCATTTACGAAAGCTGTTCAAAACAGGACTTGCAAAATAAATGTGAAACATTTCCAACGATTGTTCGTGTATTTTTATATGATTTTTGAAAATTTTATGTTTTAGCAAGGAAGCCTTACTCTTAGCAACTGGGTCTTCTCAATCACACGGTTCTGGGTTCAGTTTATTCAGTCCTGGGCAAGTTTATTCTACTTTAGCCTTGGGTTGACCAAAGCCTGATGAATGGATTTTGGCAAACAGAAACTGAAAGAAGTCCATTGTATATATACATAGATATATGTAGAGATAGAGAGAGAGAGAGAGAGATATCTATATACATACATACATATATACATACATACATACATACATACATACAGATATACATATATATATATATATAATAATAATATTAGGGATAAAATCCAAAATTACAGGTAAAACCTCAATTAAAATCAATTTATTAAAAATTAAAATTAAATTAAAAATCTTGGTTCTTTTCCCTAAAACTATATATCTATATATATATATATATATATATATATAGAGAGAGAGAGAGAGAGAGAGAGAGAGAGAGAGATACATAGATAGATAAATAAGTATATGCAGATATGTGTGTGTGTGTGTGTATAGTCACAATGAGGATACTTTAACCTCTTATTTTATCCAAGATACACTTGTTTAATATATTATATTATATTTTAATATATTATATTTTGAAGAGATATTTCTTCAATGAATATATCACATAAAATATTGTAAAATATCGTAAAATAATAATAATGTTTGATATATATATATATATATATATATATATATATAT
>NC_068989.1:9243329-9244752 GCF_001194135.2 Octopus bimaculoides
AGTAAAAGATAAAACAAAAAAAAAAAAGAGAAAAATAAATGTAAAATTGTTTATGCTTTTTCCCCAACTCTGTCTATCTGTCTGTCTGTCCTTTTCTCTTCCCCCTCTCTCTCACTCACTCTCTCTCCCCAGATACATGAAAAGACTCCACTCAGCAAATCTCACATACACTAACATAGCATAGGCTATATATAGTCATTGGCTATATTTAGTCACTTGTCAAGTAGACATGAAAAATATTATACCATATTGGTTTCTTTTTCGTAGTAGATTATTTTATTATAGTTTGTCATTTGGCTTGCATCAGACTTATTGTGTATAATATGTTGTTCTATTATATTCATTTCATAGTATAAGAGTTGGAGCTAGTATTGCAATTAATGCATGTAGTGTACTATTTTTTTAGATGTCTTTGTGAGCTCTTTCATCTATTTTATGATCAGACTGTATTTGATTTATGTAAAACATTTTACCGAGACTAAATAGTCTTTTTTTTTATTTTTATCTTTTTTTTTTTTAGCAGCACCAAAGATTTTAATAACGTTATGCAAAAATATACCCCCAGCAGCTGTATGATATATTCTAGGCAAGAATTTATCAATATCTTTCCTCACTACTAAACCAAATGGTTTTCTATTATTAAATAACACACCAAGAAAGATTATTTAATTCTCTACTAACAGACATTGCTCTTTTGCAGAAATTAATAGAATCAAGCAGACTTTAATATTTATTATTTTTATACATTCACATATTAATATTATTCTTCACATATTAATATTATTCTTCTTTTAAGAGGAAACCCAGCAAAAGCACATATTACGTATAATTCACATATTTAAAATAAAATATATTGCAAAAACAAAATGTAACAATAAATAAATATATAAGTAAATAAAGAGTTTTGAGGATATGACACAAAAAAAAATTTTTGAACTAGCACCAGTGGAACATGCCCACAGAGTAAGAAAAGAATTTGGATAAATTTATCTGGACATTAATTATTTTGGTCAAAACACGCAGAATGATGGAAAGCTGTACTTTGTGGAAAGCCGTACTTTGTGGAAAGCCGTACTTTGTGGAAAGCCGTACTTTGTGGAAAGCCGTACTTTGTGGAAAGCCTTACTTTGTGGAAAGCCGTACTTTGTGGAAAGCCGTACTTTGTTTAAATAGTTTTGTTTGGCAACAAAGAAATATCTGTAGTCGAGTTTTTGGTAAAACTCTGTAGTGAAATTGAATGATGGTATTTATCATTTGAACTCATGTATAGATGTGTGTTTGTGTGTGTGTGTGTGTGCGTAAGTTATTCAAAAGAGGAAGGGACAATGCTCAAGAGACTGATGGGTCTACACAAAAAGAGAAGATTCACAAGATTCAAACTGTGTGTGTACAAGTACATACATACATATATTATACATATATA
>NC_068989.1:9246241-9249016 GCF_001194135.2 Octopus bimaculoides
TATATATATATATATATATATATATATATATATATATATATTTCAGAGATTAGGAATTTTGTACATTATTTACATTATTTACATTGGACAGATATGTGTCCTCATCATGTTTGTTGTTACCACTTTTCGGCTGATTTACCTTCCAGCCTTCATCAGGTGTCCTGGTAGAATTTTGAACCCAACCCTGGGTTCTCATTCCTAAGGTATTTTTTTGCTGATGTTATTATTATTATTATTATTATTATTATTATTATTATTATTATTATTATTGATGTTTATTGAAGGCACTGCCAGGAATTGAACTCGCAATCTTGAGCCCACGCTCTTCAGCAAATAGACTTCATTCTATTTGCCTATATGTCACAGACCATGAATCACTTTGCTTTGAGATGATCTGAGTACATGGCATAGAAAAACCACAAGAATGGTGAAATGCCAGTATCTACCATTCTCAATGATTCTAAGGTGAGTTGACACACCTGGTCTGTGACGTTCGAGTGGTCTTTGATGCTCAGAGTCATGAATGGAGCTTTCCTTGAATGCTATCCAAGAGAAAATTTGGCACATTAACAAAATGCAATAGATAATGTTTAATCATTTATATATAGGTGTAGGAGTGGCTGTGTGGTAAGTAGCTTGCTTACCAACCACATGGTTCAGGGTTCAGTCCCACTGCGTGGCACCTTGGGCAAGTGTCTTCTCCTATAGCCTCGGGCCGATCAAAGCCTTGTGAGTGGATCTGGTAGACGGAAACTGAAAGAAGCCCGTCGTATATATATACATATAAATATATGTGTGTGTGTATGTGTTTGTCCCCCCAACATCGCTTGACAACGGATGCTGGTGTGTTTACATCCCCGTAACTTAGCAGTTCAGTAAAAGACACCGATAAAATAAGTACTGGGATCGATTTGCTCGACTAAATGCGGTGCTCCAGCATGGCCACAGTCAAATGACTGAAACAAGTAAAAGAGTAAAAGAGTAAGAGAGTATATAAAATAATTTGGGAGGAACGTCATATCTTCAAAGAGATATACTCCAAATAGTACCATGTAAGTACTGGGTTAGAAAAAACCCTTGAACAGAAAAGTTGATAAAGTAAAGATATTAATATGTTGTATAAAAGATGCAGAATTGTTAACCAACCATGTTGTTGCTATCAGCCTGAGAAGTGGTGAAATATTCCAGACTAGAAACACTGATTTTTCAATGGTTTTCATTACCTCTGCCTTAATGAAGGCTGAGGTATTGTTTTTCAGTCATGTTTGTTTATTTGTTTGTCCATGGACAAGATATCTCAAGAACCACTGGATGGATTTGGATGAAACTTTCAGAGATGTTTGGCCTCGTGACTGGCACAAACTGATTAGATTTTTGGGATCGATCCAGTACCTCATGTACTACCACCAAAATGGCTTGTAATTAATAATGTTTGAATACAGAGGATAAACCTCTTTATATTATGAGTTCAAATTCCACCAAGGTTGACTTTGCTTTCACCTTTTCCCAGTTGATAAAATAAGTACCAGTTGAACACTGGGGTTGATGTAATCAACTCACCCCCCTCCTTCAAACTGGTGGCCTTGTGCCAAAATATGATATAAAAACTGAGGTTAAGTAATAGAAACAAATATATAAGTGTAACATGAGGCAAAATATTATTGAGTTTATTGTCTCTGTACTGCAGATATGAGATTATATGAAATATTTTAGAAATAGTTATTGTTACTGCTTGAAGGTCTATCTCAGTAATCATTTCCCCTCAGGATAACCCTGATCAAGCAAACATATGATGGAAGGTGCTCTAGCCATGATCATCATGTCTTTTCAGGAATATATGAGATTACATTAGCTAACGTGTCTTTTACTTATTCAAGATAGTAAGCAGGGTGTAATTTGTGAAAGATTCACCTGCTATTTTAGTAAATGTCAAAAGGCCCTCTTATTAGCTTGTCTTAAATACTGTTATTTATCTCTGAAATATTAGATGTCAGGTTAACCGATCTAACAGAAGATTTGTTCCTTTATTTATTAATACTCTCCTTGTCAATACTACATACTCAATACTTTTATCCATATATACCGTATCATGTTGATATTTGATCTCCTTAGGCACAAATTCTAGTGACTTTTATGGAAAAGGAATTAAAATATCTGTCAGTTCATATTTTATGCTACACACCACATGGCAGTTGAACTGGCAGAATCATTAGAGCATCAAACAAAATCCCTACAGTGTTTCCTATTTTTCTACAGGTTTTATGTTTTGAGTTCAAATCCCCAATGACCAGGCTCAATGACATGTGAATATTTGCAAACAACTGCTGACAAATCCTTGAGATGCCCATTTTTGGTGTCGCATTGTAATTGGGGATGAAAACTGGATCTAATTCATCATCATCATCACGATCATCATCATCATTGTTTAACGTCTGCTTTCCATGCTAGCATGGGTTGGACGATTTGACTGAGGACTGGTGAACCAGGTGGCTACACCAGGCGCCAATTTGATTTAGCAGAGTTTCTACAGCTGGATGCCCTTCCTAACGCCAACCACTCCGAGAGTGTAGTGGGTGCTTTTATATGCCACCAACACGAAGGCCAGTCAGGCGGTACTGGCAACGGCCACACTCGAAATGGTGTATTTTACATGCCCCCTGCACAGGAGCCAGTCCAGCGGCACTGGCAACGATTTCGCTCGAATGTCTTTTCACGTACCATCGGCACAAGTGCCAGGAAGGCGACGTTGGTAACGATCACGCTCAAATGATGCTA
>NC_068989.1:9253412-9255311 GCF_001194135.2 Octopus bimaculoides
ATATATATATATATATATATATACATATATATATATATATATATAAGATATATATATATACATATATATATATATATATAAGATATATATATATATATATATATATATATATATATACATGCATACATATATATGCTGCCATCTTTTAAATGATACATGCATATATACGTATATATCTACATACGGACACAAACACACACTACGCATATGCATGCTTGCACACACAGTCACACACACACACACACACACACACACACGCACACACACACACATGCATATGCACACGCATATGTGCATGCAGGCCTCCTCTTAATCTCAAAGTGTAAAACTTTCAACTCTTGAGTTACATAAATTTATTGCTGAAAAACACACACATATGCGGATGCATGCGCACATATACACACACATGCACATACACATACTCACATACACATATATGCACATACTCACACACATACACATGTGCACACATTCACATATATATTATATATTGCTTGTCGTATTAATTTAGAAATTTCAAGAGAACTTGAAATAATAAGCTTTTAATGATTGAACTCAAAGTAGATAAAGCTCTAAATTATAGCCAGTAAATAATCTTTTCTACTCTAGGCACAAGGCCCAAAATTTTGGGGGAGGGGGGGTCAGTCAATTAGATCGACCCCAGTACGCAACTGGTACTTAATTTATTGACCCCGAAAGGATGAAAGGCAAAGTCGACCTCAGTGGAATTTGAACTCAGAACGTATAGATGAAATACCGCTATGCATTTCTTATTTCTTGCTCCCATAAATTCCAAAATAAAATTTGGGATTAATGGAGGGTCAAAGTTGGGAACAAAAACAGGACAGTGGAGACATACAAGGAAACTGAACAAAAACAAACATGGACCAGAACAAGAGGAAATTAGTGAACACTGGGAGAAATATTTTCTTTGAAAAGAGAAAAGATAGAAGAAAGAGAAAGAAAAACGTCAAATATATATATATATATATATATATATGAATGATGGTATAAAAGAACATGGGAATATTCAATGCACCCCAATTTCAGTAATATATATTCAGGAAAGGAAGTTTTTAGTGCAATCAATATCATATTATTTACAATAAAAAGCAGATGTTTTTACATACATATTATACATGTAAATATACTCTACTTATTTATTTTAATTAAATAGAAGATTGTGTTTATGTAATTTGGGAATTATTTAATTTATAGTGTTAATGCTAAAATTATATTAAACAATTTTAATAATTGATCTAATATCATCTTTTATGTATTGAAAAAATTTGAATCACATTTAGTAAAAAGAAACGAAAAACTTGAATTATTGGTATTTTGTTATAAATTCACAGATTTAATAATTTTATCTAAATATTACACATTTTTCAAATTTGAAATAATTATTCACAGATTTAGGTTTGGATGTGTGTTAAGAAGTTTGCTTTTCAACCACATGGTTCTGTGTGTCTTTGTGTTTGTCCCCTATCATTGCTTGACAACCAGTATTGGCTTGTTTGAGTCCCTGTAACTTAGCAGTTCAGCAAAGAGATTGATAGAATAAGTACAAGTCATAAGAATAAGTAAGTACTAGAATCGATTTGTTCAACTAAAATCACTCTGCTGGGTGGTTGATGTTAGGAAGAGCATCCAGCCGCAAAAACCCTGCCAAAACAGACACAGGAGTCTGGTGGAGGCTCCTACCTGGCCAGCTCCTGTCGATCTGTCCAACCCATATCAACATGGAAGGCAGGCATTAAACGATGATGATGATGATGAAGACACTTGCCCAAGGTGCCACGCAGTGGGACTGAACCCTGAACCATGTGGTTGGTAAGCAAGCTACTTACCACACAGCCACTCCTGTTCCTATATATATATATATATATATATATATAT
>NC_068989.1:9255645-9257492 GCF_001194135.2 Octopus bimaculoides
ATATATACATACATACATATATATATATATATATATATATATATGATAGAATTTTTACAAGGTGCCATCTACTGGTACTGAACCTGAAACCTTATGGTTGGGAAGCAAACTTCTTATCACACAACCACACCAATCTTTAACTATATTATTCTGTACATAGATATTTTCAGCGGTACATAAATACTCATGTGCACACACACACACACACACACACACAGAAAGTTCATATAAAACAACACACAAGCATATATTTAGTCTCAGTGTGAAAAAAATGTAACCTATATATTAAATGTCATATATGACTTTTATATACATATTCATTCATAACCACACTGTTCTAGTACGAAGTAGATTGCTCCTCATCATCAACCTTGCACTATTATCGTATGCTTTTAAGGTTGTCATGATTTTGATATTTCCACGAGCTTCTATGTTTCCAAACTTTGGCAAACAGAATATAAGTTAAGTGATTCCTTGACAACTCTCTAGCGAAAGATGAAGCCAGTCAGTTCAGTTTGGACTTTACTCTCATGCATTCTGTTTACACAGTGAGATAGAATATATGTTTATTAAATATATCATACACGAGTTCTGTATAAATATTTATTCGTTGAACATTCGGTTATATCAAAACAGTATTGAAACATTACAAAGTAGCAACAATTTGCTCAATTTGAAAATTATCAAACAGACTTGTAAAGTGATGGTAAATTTTCAATTTATTAAATGTGTCGTACAAATGTCTACAATTATATGATTAAGAAGCTTGCTTTGCAACCACGTGGTTTTAAGTTCAGTCCCACAGTACAGCACCTTGATCAAGTGTCTTCTACGATGGACCTAAGCTAACTAATGCCTTGTAAATGAGTAAGGGATTTTGTAGACAGAAATTATATTGAAGCCCAAAGTATGCATATATATATATATATATATGCGTTATGCTCCATTTATTGTTATTATTTATATCTACTCAAAATGCATCACTTTAACTTGGTATCTCTATTTATAAAACGGGTGCGATATCCTGGTTTTTTGTGTGATTTTTGCTACCCATGGTAACTATCAACATATTTACATTGTCAACGTTTTTTTAAACTGAGATAATATTGATATATACATAAACTAATATATATATATATATATATATATATATATATATGACCAAAGTGTATGTACGCCGCTATATTTATATGAAAATGAATACCAAAAATGAGACAAAAATGCAAAACATCCAGACAGACGATATAAAAAAACAAGGAAAGGGACAGAGGGAAGTGAAAGAGGAGGGAAGATGAGCATGAAGAGAAGGCCTGGAAATATGAGAGAGGGGGAACGAAAGAACGAAAAGTGGAAAGAACAAAGTGTGAAGGGGCATGTGTACACAAATATATGTATATATGTAGGTGGATATATAAAGGTGTGTGTCAGCACATATATACCTACATGTGAATTTTATCTATAATTTTCTTATTAAATTATTATTCTTGCCCTCTTTTCTCAATTTCAGTAGATTTGCATTGATAAGAGGCATTTCAAATATCCTTTATCTATACATCATCATCATCATCATCATCGTTTAACGTCCGCTTTCCATGCTAGCATGGGTTGGACGATTTGACTGAGGACTGGTGAAACCGGATGGCAACACCAGGCTCCAGTCTGATTTGGCAGAGTTTCTACAGCTGGATGCCCTTCCTAACGCCAACCACTCAGAGAGTGTAGTGGGTGCTTTTACGTGTCACCCGCACGAAAACGGCCACGCTCGAAATGGTGTCTTTTATGTGCCACCCGCACAAGCCAGTCCAGGGGCACTGGCAACGATCTCGCTCGAAAATCCTACAGGAGCC
>NC_068989.1:9257946-9259778 GCF_001194135.2 Octopus bimaculoides
TCAACTGTTAGGGTGTGGCACTTTTTCACGCAGCTATCCTCCTCCATTCTCACCACATGTCCATACCAGCGCAATCGTCTCTCTTGCACGCCACAACTGATGCTTCTAATGTTCAGCTTTTCTCTCAAGATACTTACACTCTGACGGGTATTCACATTGACATTACACATCCAACGGAGCATACTGGCTTCATTCCTTGCGAGCTTACGTATGTCCTCAGCAGTTACAGCCCATGTTTCACTGCCATGTAGCATGGTTGTTCGTACGCATGCGTCATACAGTCTGCCTTTTACTCTGAGTGAGAGTCCCTTTGTCGCCAGCAGGGGTACCTGACGTTCAAACACAATCTTCTGACAGATAAAAGAAAAAAATAGAACGAAGGTTAATAATGGGACATGAAAATTTATGGAGAAACAGAAGTGCTAAGTCTGAAAAAGTGACTAACAACGACCAGCATCAGAAGATAAAACAACAACCATGTAGCAGATCCTTATGTCTGAATGGTAACTAAATGACAATGAAAAAATAGAGTGAGTAAGTATCCGAAGACCACAAATACAGTTTTAGTAGAAATGAGTCAGGTCACAGATGAGCAATGAAAATTTGGACACATCTAATGAGTAATATTTTCTTGGCATGAAACTATTAATCATTATGAGGTATTGAGCTTTCCAAAGCATAAAATGGCATAAACATATGCCTATACATGTGTGTGTGTGTGTATGTGTGTTTATATAAATGTGTGTCTGAATAAACATATCTATCTATCTATCTATCTATCTATCTATCTATCTATCTATCTACCTATCTCTGTCTCTCTCTGTCTCTCTCTCTCTCTCTCTCTCTATCTATCTATCTATCTATCTATCTACCTATCTCTGTCTCTCTCTCTCTCTCTCTCTCTCTCTCTCTCTCTCTCTATCTATCTATCTATCTATCTACCTATCTGGCAATCCATCCATCCATCCATCTATCCATCCATCCACCCATCCATATATCTATCTATCTATCTATCTATCTATCTATCTATCTATCTATATCTGTCTGTCTGTCTGTCTGTCTGTCTGTCTGTCTATCTATCTAGCTATCTATCTATCTATCTGTCTGTCTGTCTGTCTGTCTGTCTGTCTGTCTGTCTGTCTGTCTATCTATCTATCTATGTTAGCACGTGTGTGTGTGTGTGTGTGTGCGAAAACTAGTGATACAGCTTATATTCTGTAACCTTGCAGTTAGACAAATAACGAGTGACACAACTGAAAGTGAAGCTTCAGCATGGTCGGGCACTTAGTCATTTTAGCATGGATTTCGTTTCCATCTCTACAACATTCTTAATTATCCTTCCTCTAAAACAATTTTCAAATTTTGTTTTGAACAGAAAAGCTTCAGAATTTGCAAATCAAACCCAAAAAAATGTAATTAATTTTCCCAAAAAATTCTTCAAAATATGTTTTTAAAATCAAAAACTGATTCCAGTTACAAGAATTACAATTCCAGTACTTTTATGTATACATGTATGTATGCATGTGTGTATGTATACATACATACATACATATATATGTATGTATGTATGTATGTATGTATGTATGTATGTATGTATGTATGTATGTATGTATGAATGTATATTCCATTTGCATTTGAAGGGTATAAATACATTTAATTTGTTGCATTTGTAATTCCATTTTCATTGTTAATAAATTGAAGCAAAAACAAAAACTTCTGAAATTTTCTGAAAGAGAAACGGCTAATGTTTTCAAATACAAACAAAATATATTTATATACTTCAAATGTAGATGAAATACATACATACATACATACATACATACATACATATA
>NC_068989.1:9259814-9262049 GCF_001194135.2 Octopus bimaculoides
ATATATATATATTGCAACAACAACAATAATAATAATAATAATAATGATAATAATAATAATTATAAAAGGTACTGTAGTGATAAATTACATAACAGTAATCATCTCTTTTTTATTTAGGCAAAAAATTTTTGAATTTTTTCTCTTCTAAAAATACAATTTTACTGTTTCAGAATCTCTGTTGTTTAAAACAAAATTTCAAAGACCAACAGAAAAAGGTATAACAAAATGTTTGAGTGAGGTTAAAAATTCCATACTAAAGTATGAGACTATGACCACAGTAAATGGCTAAAACTGGTAAATTAAGAAGAGAATACGTGTATATCATGCCTAATTTTGTAATATTTGTTTATCATTTATTTATGTCTCATGAATAGTATCAAATATGTAAATGGTGTATTTCTAAATGATTAATGTCTTCAATTTTATTCCATAGTTTTTGTCAATTGCCTTTCAAATAAATTCAATGTGTGTGTATGATAGATTATGCTTTCAGTTTTGTTCCACAGGTATAACACTACATATGTAGATGGTAGCAGAAAAATATTATAAATTATAAATTAATTGGGGCTGCAACATAAATCTATAGTGTAAAAGTTAAGATAGAAAGGAGCTTATTTCTGATTCATAATATAGATATGCATGATCTTTGTAGAAAACCTTCCATAACATAACGTTCTGTTTCAAGAACTGTATGTCTCTTCAGGTAGTGTAAAATTACAAAATCCCTTTGTGACCATCAGTAACATTGTAGTAAATACTGTGTTGAGTCAGAAGTTTTTGAAGTGTTTTTGTTACTTATTTTTGTTATTTATTTGCTTTATTTGTCAAGTTACAACAAAAGCAGCCTCACATTCAGTGTAGAGGCCATTGTGTGGCACGGTCTGAAGCCACTTTTCTGCCAGTTCTTTGATCCCAAACTGATACCAACTCTTGTCCTTCTAGATGAAGAGCTGCTGCTCTAAAGCTTCTACCTCCTTTCTTATGAAGAAGTGTCATAAGTGCAGGAAGTGGGCCATGGATCGGAAGAAATGATAACCATTGGGAGATATTTTTCTGCAGCTATAATGTACATAAACAGCGCTTAAAAAAGGACCAGCTTCTGGAACCTGTCATTAAACACGGGCATTTCAAATAGAAGGTGACATCTGGTGGAATCATGAAATTATAATTCGCTACAGGTTTATTTCAATTCCATATGGTCAAACCATTAGTAACAACTTGTGCTCCAAACAGCTGGAGCAGTTGTATATCATTGTACAGCAAAAATAGCTGGCATTGGTTAACAGAAAGCAAGATTTTCTGCAGCAAGACACCACAAGGCCTCATTACTGCTCTAACAACCTAGAATACACTCCAGGAACCCAAGGGAATCAAACCGATGCTACACAGAGCATAGGGTCTGGATCTAGTTCCCTTGGATTATTGCGTGTTCCAGTTCATGGTTCACTTCATGCATTCACAAAGGAGGTGAAGGCTTTAGTGAGGAATTCATCACGAATGACAAGAACTGGTATCTCTTTGAGATCAAAGAACTGGCAGAAAGATAGCTTCAGACAGTGCAACACAATGGCCTCTGAATCCTAAACTGCTTTTCTTGTAACTTGACAAATTAAACAAATAAGTCACGAAACTTTTGCAAAACTTTTGACTCAGCACAATATATAACTGCAAGGAATGAACAAAAATACTGAAAAATAGAGATAATTATACACAACCAGTCTCATCAGGAAAAAACTACTTCAAAGTGCTCAGCATGGAATTCACTTCCTGTGGGCATACGTCCTTGGCAATAATATCTACTACCCACACCATGTGGTACAGTATACATCATAATTAGTCTTTGTGTGGCATATTTTACTAAAAGTGCTCAACAAATATTCATAAAATTTGTGAATTATTTGGGAGTGCCAGACGAGTCTACAATGAAATAATAGAGGAGGATATTTAATGTCTGATATATATCAAAAGGGAAAACTATGCAAGGTTTTATTACACACACACATACACCTCCCCACACACATATATGTATGTATATATATGCATGTATTTATATGTGTGTATATATATATATATATATATATATATATATATATACACACACACACACACATATATATATATATATGCATATATATTTTATATATATATAAATATATATATATATATATATATATATACACACACACACACATGTATATATATATATGCATATATATTTTATATATATATAAATAT
>NC_068989.1:9262543-9267026 GCF_001194135.2 Octopus bimaculoides
TATATATATAATTATAAACATTTTAATTATTAATTATTATAAACATTATAATTATTAATTATTAAACACTATAATTATAAACATAATCATGATCAGGGGTCAGCTAATTGCTTCACCACGCACCGAATTTTAGAAATAGGAGTTAAAATGCCTTTTCTGCTACAATAAAGATCTCCCAGACAATTACACATTTTTTTCATCATCATCATCCAGTGTTTTAAATCCAGATTTTGTCCCCATTAATGGGTGTGGCTAGATCTACCGCAATGCCATAGCAACCGAGGTAGGCAAGTGCAGCCAACCCCAACTTTTGGGCTGGCTGACTGGTGCCCATTCTCCTTTGCTATCATGAGGCTTTTTTGGGGCTGGATTTTCTGCAGGGAGCATGCCTTTGCTTACCCCCAACCTCAGTTTCTAGACATGAGTGGTCTTGAGACCAAGGCCTCTATCATGATTTTTAAGAAATATGGTGGAAAACTAGTTCAGGAAGACATGGATGCTACTCCATGAGACCCCTTTCAGAGTGCCCCTACCTCATATACATACATATATATATATATAATTATTTGCACTTTGGGTACATGTCTATTACTATGCTGGTTAAAGCACATTCAATATCCGTCAAATGTAAATAATGTACATAATTCCTCATCTCTTAAATATAGAAGTGTATTATTGTATTTTTTCATTTCTTTTTAAATTGAAGTTCTTAAGTTTAAATTGATGTAAAAGAATTTAACTGTTTTTAACAGAAACCTCAAGGTTTTAAAGAAGATATGTAATTCCTTTCCAAGAATGTTTGTTATTGCTTGAAGTTCCTGAGGATCATCTCAATAAAAACTGCTCTAAACAAAGGAAATTTGATGTATAGAGAAGATAATATGTATTGACCAACGATGTCACTGGTCTCTGCTGAGTCTTTCAATACCATGTTGACATTGGATGATTATTTAGTGTTTTCTTTATCCAGTACGCATTGTTGCAAAATAGAAGAGATTTCATGGCTTGTAATATTATCTCAATTTCTGTGTATTTCATTGTGGTGATTGATTTGGCGAAGTTCAGAGCTGCAAAATAGTCCTTAGTGCTAAAATGGAAGAAGTGACATTAATTTTTGTTTAGGATCTTTTTCAACAATTTGATTATAACAATATGTTTTACTCCAGAGAAATAAAGCCAAGTGTGTTTTTATTCAGGGTATAAATATGTCAATGATTCTCTTGCTAATGGTACATAGGTCACAGTTAGATGGTTTTATCAGTTTGTGATGTATTAGCATTTGTGTAGTAAGATATCAACTGTTTTAAATTTTCAAGTTAATAGCAATATTTTTAGCTGTTCTGTTTATGTTCCTTAAAGAAGCATATTTTGTTATCTTTTGTTTTCTTGTCAGTGCCAGAGATTGAGCTAGAAAAAAAGATGATTGAAAGGCTGTTTGCCTTGTTCGATTATACAAACAATTTTGCACAGGTTTTGATGTAGTTTAATATCTGCTTCAGAAACATGCTACAATATGTTCCTTCACTTGTTGAATCTTATGTTTCTGTACACCATAAATACTTCATCTCTGAATGGTTGAAGAAAATGATTGTGTGGTAGGCTTTGATTGCCATGAGTCCATAGTTGTTTGCAAAATTTTCATCATATTTGTTTACTTTATCTTGATAAAATTCTCTTAGTCTCTTGAGGAAAATTCTGTTATTTGGTAAGTTTCTTTGGTTAATATCTCTAGGTTCATATAGATACATTCTTTGTGAAAATGTGTATAGGGTACAGTTGCATCCTTTCATTTTATCAATCAATATTAGGGAAGCACTCATGTCATATACATACATACATACATAAATACATACACACACACGTACATACATAAATACATACATACACATGCACATACATACATACATAATACATAAATACACACATATGTACATACATACACACACACATAAATACATACATACATAAATGCATACACACACCTCCAGTGTCCTGTTTTTGTTCCCAAATTTGACCCTCCATAAATCCCAAATTTTATTTTGGTACTTATGAGAGCAACTGTCATCAAAGACTCATATTGTAGTTCAATGCTCGAAATGAGGAGCAGCTAGACAGCAGACAACTGATGAAGGGTCATTCTTTATGTTACTTGTCCTGTTTTCCATTTGTTTCTCTCATTGTTTGCGTATTGAACTCATTTGCTTTCGTATTTCATGTTGTTTACTGTTGGTGATGTCCTGTAAAGAGTATATATATATATATATATATATATATATATATATATATATATATATATATATATATATATATACATGTGTGTGTGTATGTGTGTGTTGACTTTCTGTGCAACATTTTATGGTTGTTAGTCAATGTAATGTCACACACCCAACTTCTGTTCCCATTCAGTGGTACCCCACACAGTGTTCAATATTTGGTGCAAGACTTGCTCTCTTTCCTATCTATTTCTCTGTCCTTCTCCTCTCCCCTTTTGTGCACAAAACCTTCCCCATCTATTTCTAGCTGCCTCTCTACCTATCTGCTGCCTTCCATTTCTTCCTCTGTCCACCTCTGTCAACTACCTACTGTCTATCTTTATTCCCTTTTTCTCTCCATCCTCCCTCTTTCTTCCTACTTGCTCTTCCCCAACCCTCTCTACTCCACTCTGTCTCGCTTTCGTCACCTTTTGGCACCAAAAGACCATCCAATTTTTTATCACTCATCTTTTTTATACTTGACCAGTACATAGATAAGACATGTATTTTGTTTCATGTCCTGCCTAACATTCACTTCAGTTTACCTTTTCACTTTTCATTCCTTCTATCTCATTTCCCTTCTATCCCATCTTTCTATCCTTCTCCTGAGCCTTCTCATTGTACCTTTGAAACACAAGCACCACTATTTTCTTCCTTTTTTGTTAGTTTCCATCATGTACTGTCCCACATTTTGAAATACTTGCAATTTATATTTTTACTGCTTATGTTTGCTCCGCTTGATATATTTACAAAATTAAACATTTTAATATGCAAAATATACTTCACATTATTACATATACTACAAGCTAATGCAAAAAATATTGTGTTTATTGATTATCTTCAAAATGATCACACCATCAATGGAAAGTTCAATGCTAACTTGCTAAGGCAGTTATGAAAGGCTACCAAAACCAAACACCCAGAAAAACTGATGAATGGAGACTTGTTCCATTAGGACAATGCTTCAACACACAAAGTTTTTGGTTTCAATGGCTGCTGCACATGATTGGCTTTGAACTGGTTGATTGCCCTTCCTATGTTAGTGATTTGGTTCCATCTGGTTATCATGTGTTTCCTAACATAGAAAAACACTCAGCTGGGCACTAGCATTACTGTGATGATGACGTCTTATCTGCTGTTGATGACCATTTTGACCAACAGAATAGCTTCTTCACCAGTGCAATCCAAGCACTGCAATTACTTATGGAAATGTGTCAACAGTAAGAAGAACAACATTAAAAAATGAACTTCATTTGGTCACATTCCATGAGAGTGTCTTGTTCAGCCTATGAACATTTCAGCCGACCCTCATAATAATAAAAATTATTATTATACCTGCATTTGTTTTAATGTCAACACTGAAAAAATCACCAGGCTCACACACATGAAGTAGTGAATTCAATTCCCAGACCGGGCTGTGTGTTGTGTTCTTGAGCAAGACACTTTATTTCCCGTTGCTCCAGTTCACTCAGCGGTAGAAATGAGTTGTGGCATTACTGGCGCCAAGCTGTATCAGCCTTTCCCTTTCTGTTGGATAAAATCGGTGGCTGGAAGAGGGGAGGCTGGTATGCATGGGCAACACCTGGTCTTCCATAAACAACCTTGCCTGGACTTGTGCCTCAGGGGGGAACTTTCCAGATGCAATCATTCATGATCGAAGGGGTCTCTCTATATATACAGGACAAATATCCACATAGTTTCTATCAACCAGATTCACTCACATGACATTGATCAGCCTGAGGTTATAAGAGAAGAAACTTGCCCAAGGTACCATGCAGTGGAACTGATACTGAACCACACAGTCATGCTTGCACCTATATCCATATCACGCGTGTGCGTGTGTGTGTCATCTTGTTTGTGTTTCTCTCCATCTCACCACTTGACAACCGGTGTTGGTTTGTTTACAACTGTGAAACTCTGTAGTAAGGCAAAAAGGAGACCAATAGAATGAGTTCTTGGCTTACAAAAATAAAAGGTTGATTCATTTTACTACAAACCTTTTAAGGTGGTGCTCCAGCATGACCATAGTCGAATAACTGAAAGTAGTTACAGTAGAACACACACACACACACACACATCAAAATATATATGTATTCATATGTGTAAATATATATATAATATATACACACACACACACACACACATATGTATATATATATGTTTGAATTCATATATATATGTATATATGTATATATATATATATATATATATATATATATATATATATATAT
>NC_068989.1:9267254-9270763 GCF_001194135.2 Octopus bimaculoides
TATATATATATATATATATATATACATACATATATATATATATTCATTTATTTATATAAGACGAATGACTCTGTAATTTTGTATCACACGATATCAGAGCAGCGTTATATTGTTACTAATCTGGATATCTGGATGTGGCACTAATAAATTGAAAAGATATGCTAATGTTTTAGCATCATAAATATACAGATATTTATTATTGTCATACAAGACATTACTTGATGAAAGGGTGAGTGCGTGTGGTGCATCTATTATTCACTCGCAAATACACCAAATAAATTGCAGTTCAAATCTTGTTTAGGGCAAACTTCATGTTTCTATCCATCTCAGATTGATAGAATAATTGGTGTCATATGGAATTGACCTCTTTTGTCTTCTTGTCTTCAGGTAAAAGTTAAGAACATCTCAAATTGTTATTGTGTCTGTATCGTATCAGGATATGCGTGTGAGTGTGTGTGTGTGTTGGTGTGGGTGCGCATGCATGTGTGTGTGAGTGTGTGTCTGTGTGTTAATCTGTGTGTGCGTGTTTGTGCTTCTCTGTGTGTGTATGTATGTGTGTGTGGTGTGTGTGTATGTATGTGTGTTTTTGTGTATGTTTGTATGTGTGTGTGCGTGCGTGCATGCGTGCATAGTTATGCTTGTGTGCATTTGTTAGCTCTTTACAAATTGACATTTCTTAATAGGCTATTTATATATGGATATATATATATATATATATATATATATATATATATATACATATACATATATATATATATATATATATATATATATATACACACTCATTTAAAGACCAATATGTATATACAAATGTAAGTATATACATATATGTGTGTATATATATGTATATATATATATGTATTTATATATATATTTACATATATATTTATATAGATGCATATACATAAATATATAAATGTATATATATATACATACATATATGTATACATATATAGATGTATGTATGCAGACAGACAGACACACACACACATGTACACACATAAGCAGATAAAGCACTACAGACACATACTCCTATGTTTATTAATATATGTGCACATATGCACACTCAATTTATAGAAATGTATAGATGCAGGTGTGGCTGAGTGGTAAGAAGCTTGCTTCCTGCCCACATGGTTTCAAGTTCAGTCCCACTGCATAGTACCCTAGGTGAGTGTCTTGTACTATAGCCCTGAGCCAACCAAAGCCTTGTGACTGGATTTGGTAGATGGAGAATGAAAGAAGCCTGTTGTGTGTGTGTGTGTGTGTTTGTCGACAAAAGTTTTGTGAATGGATTTGATAGACAGAAACACAGAAACTGAAAGAAGCTTGTCATATGTGTGTGTGTATGTGTATGTGTGCGTGTGTGTGTGTGTGTACATACATATATATGTATACATAGCAGGGATGTGCCACCCAAGTAGGCAAGGTTCGCAGTACCTACCTTGAATAAAATAGATCAATAGCAACATTTTCCTTTTATGGCAAAATATGTACCTAATTCAATAAAATTATGAAGGTTGCCCTGATTACTATGCATAAAATGCAAAATATTTTAATTTGTTTTGTAGATTCAGTATTCAAGCTACACATAGTACTGCTGTAGTACATGTCTTGCATACACTCCTACAACACCGTTTTCATTACATGCTATAAAGGCAGAAATAGATCTGCCTTCATCTCAGTCACGCACCTGTATTTCGCTTATTTTTTTCTGTATTTTACTACATAAAGGTGACCAACTGCCTACCTTGAGTAATTACTGATGGCACATGCCTGATACATAGGTGTATGTATGCATGTGTTTATGTGTACTTTATCGTGATATGATGACTGTAAATGAGGAACACCCATTATACAAATGATGCTGTTTGCTTCTACTGTTCCAGGAACATCATAAAATGTCACATGGTGAGATCAAACTCAGGACCTTGTGAATGTGAAGCAAACTTGTTTAACATTTGGCCATACCGTGCTCATTGATAGATTGTAGTAGTATTATAGAAAAATCAGACTGAACTTAATGCCAAAAGTAAGACAATGGGATATAAATATATGAGCTATTCTAGTAATAAACAATAACTTTAACATAATATATTGGAAGTTAAGTGAACTGAACAGCTTAGATACAAAAATAATAAATACATAAATAAAACTCTTCAGAAAGCTTTTGTTGGTATACCACATCCACCATTCAAAAGAGGATATCAAAAGTACGCATCCATTATGCGCACATAGTGGAAAGGTCTTTTATAAATAAGGAACTACTATAAAGAAACTATAGTGGACATAGATAAATTAATTAGAAAAAAACAAATGGGAAATTGGTTGGAGATTTAATTAAGGAAAACAATAAATAAATTTCTTCGTTTCATGTTTAAGGAAATGCTAACTTTATTTAAAAAAATGCAAAATAGAAGCTGTAGTCATCGTCTTTTTCTTCTTTTCGTTTTATGTTATCTTTTTCCATGTTGGATGAGAGTTCACATTGCAGTGTTCTTCTGCCAGATGCCCTTTCTACATTTGTACTTGCTTTCAAGTACAGTATTGTATCTCACATCTTTGCCACTTGTACTACTTAGCTACTGGATGATTGACTAAGTGGGACATCAAATGCATTGTCATTGCAGCCGAGCATTTTTAATGTTAAGACACAAGAAGATACACAGACGAACATGTATGAATGAGCATACACACAAACATGTGTGTGTTTGTGTGTATGTATGTAGTTGTATATATGTCTGTCTGTATGTATGTATGTACGTATGTAAAACTCTGTATAGGTAACTAATTGCAATTTTGTTCATATTAACTTTAATTTACAAATAGGAAGTTGAAGAAATGAATGTTCAGAGATATAGAGATTTTAGTATCCTGATACTATACACTTGCAAGCTATTCACAATTTCCCATAACTTACATTTCTGAAATGAACGGGAATGAAAGCACAACCAATAAAGAGATAACCATATACATACATATATATACACATATATATATATCTACTTGTCAATGACAGACTAGATAAGTAAAGTGGACTGATACTGTCTGTATAATTTGACTGATTGTATATATATTGTCCTGCTTGTTGCAACAATTCTAGATTATTCTTGATTTGCTATTTGTATAATTTCACCTGATTATATGTAAATGTACCTGTATTCTCTCTACTCTCCTACTGGTTTCAGCCCGAGGCTGAAACTGTGCCAAAACATGCTTAGAAGCATGGCACAGGCTCCGGCCTGGCCAGCTCCTGTCAAACCGTCCAACCCATGCCAGCATGGAAGGAGGATGTTAAACGGTGATGCTGATGATGATGATATAGTAAAGATTCGAAGAATGAAGACGTATTGTCAAAAATTCTTTTGCTTACACAGGCATAGCTGTGTGGTAAGAAGCTTGCTTCCCAACCACATGTGTGTGTGTGTGTGTGCATATACATACATCTGTATATATGTATGTGTCTATTTATCTATCTCCATGTGTATATATATATATATATATATATATAT
>NC_068989.1:9272015-9281581 GCF_001194135.2 Octopus bimaculoides
TATATATATATATATATATATATATACTGATAGATAGATAGACAGACAGATAGATAGATAGATAGATAAATAGATAGATAGATAGATAGATAGATAGATAGATAGATGTTGTGTGTATTGTGTATACAAATTTATATATGTACTTATGAATGTTTTCTTTTCGTTTTAATTTAGGGTTAATTCTGACCAGCCACCAGCTTGGTAGCAAGTTTGTGAATGAAAGCATCTTGCTTTGCTCATCAGCCTTTAAATCTTAAGAAGGACTTGCAGATAGGGTTGGTATATATCCTGTGGCTTCTATGATTATAGTTATGAAACTGAAATTTTCTCTTTCTCCTGTATTTTTCTGGCCACAATAACATCCAATAGCAGCTGATTTCCATAACAGAGCATTTATTTTTCTTATGGTTCCATACATTCAAAATCTGGCTAGTTGTGTATTTGGTGGCTGTTTTAATTCCTAAGCTCCTCCAATTTTTTTTTTCTATCCATTGCTCTCAGTATAATCAACTCAGTTGGTCTTTCCTTTTTCTTATCCTGATAATGTATGTATGCATGTATAGAGTGTTTGGATTACATTTGACAGTTTGCATAAAAGGTAAAGAAAAGAAAACACTATGTCGTCCAAAAATAAAAGTATTTTTAAACATCAAATATATCAAGGCTGTGTGGTAAGAAGCTTGCTTCCCAACCACATGGTTCTAAGTTCAGTCCCACTGCATGGCACTTTCTACTACTACACACACACACACATATATATATATATATATGTAACATATATATATATATATATATATATGTAACAAATTGACCTCAGGACTTATTCTTTGTAAGGCTAGTACTTATTCTATCGGTCAGTTTTGCTGAACCGCTAAGTTACGGTAATGTAAACACATTAATATCACGTGTGAAGTGATGGTGGGAGGACAGACACAGACACACAAGCACACACACACATACACATATATACGACAGGCTTCTTTCAGTTTCCGTCTACCAAATCCACTCACAAGGCCTTGGACGGCCCGAGGCTATAGTAGAAGTTACTTACCCAAGGTGCCACACAGTGGAACTGAACCCAGAACCATGTGGTTGAGAAACAAGCTACTTACCACACAGTCATATATAAATACATATATATATGTATATATATGTGCGTATGTGTGTGTGTGTGAATGGATAGATGGATGTATGTGTATGTATCCAGTCAATATGTCACAGGTCAATTCATTGTCTGCCTCCAGTTAGAATGCCAACACATTATTAAGTGGTGCTTAAACAATGTATTGAACTGGCATTAAGAAATACAAACTTTCTCTTCCTATTGATATTAAGACGTGGAGAATAATAGAAATTGAAATGAAGTGTTGAAAAAAAAGAAATTAAGAAACCAATGAAAGCATTTAAATAAAATCCTTGTTTTTGTAAAAATTTCTTTCTGGCTTTATCTAATTTCTTTTCTTTATTTTATAGAACACATCCAAACAGATAAATACATGTAGAATAGCACATATAAGAATATAAGCAGAAATGTATATAATTCTTAGGTATTAATATGTAAGAAAAAAAAATAACTTATGTTAAAACATATTTATTAAAATAATTTATTTATTTAAAAATTTATCAAGAACTCAAACAAAACAGACAAAAAAAAGATAAATATATCTGACAACTAAAAACTCAAGTTAATGACAAAAAACATTGAGATATTAAAATTTCAGATTATGAACTGCTTTCAAGAACTTAAATGTTTTTTCATTTTTGTTTTTGTTTCTTGTTTTTTTTTTGTTCAGAATCCGTGTCTATCACACTTTTAATGTACTTGTTTAATCTCAACATTTCGTTCTTTCTTTGGCTGGTTTCTTCTGCTTGGATAAATTTTTGTAATTTAGCATCTGTTTGGAACTGTTATGATCAACCTATTCTTCATAACAAAATTAAATATCTTTTGATATATACGAGTTCTTTTCATTGTTATTTCTCTTATATTACCAGGACTAGCATCTTAATTTATTTATTTTTTTAAACTTCAACTATTAGTGCAAACATGACTGTGTAGATAAGAAGCTTGTTTCACAACCATGTGGTTTCAGGTTCAGTTTCAAAGCACAGCACTTTGCTAGGTTAACTCTAAGGCGCTTCAGTTCTAGACCTTGCTTACATACCTAAAACTTTTTCTCTAGTTATGGTAGGGATTCAGCTATAAGAACAAAGTCATCAGCATAGAGAAACTCCCAGGAGCTTTGTCTTCATTCGGTTTTCCTGTATGTCTCTACTGTCCTGTTTGTGTTCCTAACTTTGACCCTCCATAATGGTATTTATGGGACCAACTGTCTTCGAAGACTCCTACTGTCGTTGATTGCTCGAAATGGGGAGAAGATAGACAGCCGACAACTGATGAAGGGTCGTTTTTTGTATTCTTTGTATTATTTCTCCTGTTTTCCATTTTCTCTCTCGTTATTTGCGTGTTTAACTTATTTGTTTTCGTTTTTCATGTCGTTTACTGTTAGTGACGTCCTATACCCATATATACATATATAGTCAATCCAAACATGAACAAGCAAGAAAAAACAACAAAAAACAACAACAACGTGAGGACGTAGAATAAGTACAGTGTTATTGGATGCTCAGGAAAGGAAGGAAAAGAAAGAGGATTTCATGTTTCGAGCGGAGCTCTTCATCAGAAATATAGAAAAGTCCGAAGAAGGGAAGACAGAGAAAGAAAATTGCCAACGATACACACTTGGTCACATACATTCATCATTATCATCATCGTTTAACGTCCGCCTTCTATGCTTGCATGGGTTGGATGATTTGACTGAGGACTGGTGAACCAGATGGCTACACCAGGTCCAATCTGATTTGGCAGAGTTTCTACAGCTGGATGCCCTTCCTAAAGCCAACCACTCTGAGAGTGGAGGGGTGCTTTTACGTGCCACTGGCACATTACTATATATATATATTTATATATATATATATATATATATATACATATATATGTAATTGTGTTTCACTGCTTGCTTCTTGTACTAAGCAAAGAGACTGTACATCTAGGTGTCCTTTCAGGAAAATTCCAACCATTTTATTTACCAGGTCTTTGGAAGCCTTACAAAATAGTATACTGTATTAATAAAATAACAGAAAGAAAAAAATCTTTGCTGATTATTTCAGAATCTTGTTTTGCTTGTCTATCATTCTATAATCATACTTTTCATACATTTCATACTTTCTATGCTTTTCTAGCATATCTATATAAGCTCACAATATAAATCATTTATTTTCCCCACTCCAGCATTTTATTGTTGGTAAAATGTGTTTCATGTAATGGCCATCTCTTCTGATTAAACTTCACTACAGATAAGCTCTCCACACAGAGAATTTGTAACATACTTCTATAATCAGATATAAGTTCTCAAATGATTTTTATCAGCATTGTATGTTTTCAATCTTCAAAGATGAATATCGTTGTTTATGTTTTAAATATGTGTATCAACTTAACATCTAAATTCTGTGAATATATTGTTGATACTGCGATATCAGTATTATGTATATACTGTTAGTATTGTGATGTTTATACTCTGTATATATTATCTTGTTTACCTTACTTTGTCTATTTAGTCAACACATCTATTAGTTCTCTTCTCTCTCCCCCTCTCCGCCATCCACCTCTTCTTTCTCTTTGTATTGAAAATGTGCGCACAAATATATATATATATATATATATATATATATATATATATATATATATATATATATATATATATATATATATATATATATATATATACATGTACACATACACATGCATATATATGATATATATGTGTATGCGTGTGCATATATAGATATCACTTATTTGTATATACATAAATCTATTTGTTACAGGCACACACACAAACTTTTGTGCATGTGTGTCTGTTTGTATGTGTGTGTGTGTGTGTGTCCTTTCATATATGCATACATACATAATGCTTACATACAAACTTATATACTTACACGAGTAAACTTAAATCCAAGCGTGTAATACAAGTTTGTTCACATGTATGCCCATACATTACACAAACATGTATGTATGTGCAAATATGTTAGCATGAAAATTATACTGAGTGTGTATATATATTTGTGTGCAGGTATATGTATTTACATATTTATATATATATATATATATATATATATATATATATATATATATATATATATATATATATATATCTATATACATACATACAGATGTGGCTGAGTGGTAGGAAGTTTGCTTCCCAACCACATGGTTCTGGATTCAACCCCTAAAGGGATGAAAGACAAAGTTGACCTCGGTGGAATTTGAACTCAGAACGTCGTGATGGGGGCAAAGTATCGCTAAACATGTGATCCAGCATGCTAATGATTCTGCCAGCTCATTGCCTTAATAATCTTTTCTACAATAGGCACAAGGCCTGAAATTTGGGGGAGGGAGATAGTCAATTACATGAACCCCAGTGTTTCGCTGGTACTTATTTTATTGACCCCGAAAGGATGAAAGGCAAAGTCGACCTCAGCAGAATTTGAACTCAGAATATGAACTCAGAACGACCCCAGCAGAATTTGAACTCAGAGCGTGCTACCGATTCTACAAGCTTGCTGTCTTAATAATAATAATAATAATAATAACGATAACGATAACAACAATAATAATGATGATGATAATGATGATGATGATGATAATAATGATAATAATAATGATAATAATTTATCATTTATTCCATTAACCACCCAACTATTGCAGGAACTCGTGCTTCAATTTAAAGTTATGTTCATGTAAGACATACATGACACTATATGATTTGTAAAATTTAATCTTATGAACTCATTAATGCTAAAAGCTTTGTAAATCCCATAAAATATCCGTGTACACATGCACATACGTCTGCAAATGTATAGGCATGCAATTCATACTGTTTGTATTTATATAAGGGTATGTGTAAACGTGTTCCAAAATTTCCAGAAAACTCTATTCAACTCAGCTCCTAAAAGAGACATTTTACCAAACATCTACAAAGGATCAAATCTAATTCAAAGAAAATGACAATTAAAAAAAGTCCCTATATGAGGTACCTCCCCTGTGTATCTTGTACCTCACTCCATATCACCAAGCTTCTGGTTATTATTATTATTATTATTATTATTATTATTATTATTATTCAGTAGTCTTATTTTTATAACGTGCTTTCACTGCACTACTGAGCGCAGCTCTGTGTGCCTTGGGTATGCATTGTGGTTTGTTGTAATGCTCTTATTTTTATTGTATTGAAAGTGTTTTATGTAGGATGTGTGCAGTGCCTAGTAGTGCTATTTTCTGTATGTTATATATATACTTGTTAATCCTGGTGTTTTTGTTATGTATTTGTCTGAATATTTTTTATCATACCTAATGTGCCTACTAGATTGAAACTGCTTCTTTATTTTTTTCTTGGTGATCTCTGACAACTATATCTGGTCTATTGGCCTTAATTTCTCTGACTGTGTTTATTGGCATATCCCAGAGTATTGCTGTTTCTCATTTTTTGTGACCTTTTCTGGCGTGTGCCGATACCATCTTTTTTCTGTTGTTATTCCATAGTGTTGACATAGCTTCCAGTGCATATAGGTCCCAACTCCGTCATGTCTGTGAATATATTCCTTCTTAGCCAGAACTGGGCAGCCAGAGACAATATGATTTATTGTTTCTTCTTCTTCTTCTAGAGTCAAGTTTTGACTGCTATTTTCAGCATGGTGGTATCTCTTAGATACCCTAAATTATCCTTGATGGTTTTTATTCCAATGCTGGCCACTTGATAAAAGTGGTATTTAAATAATGATCTTATCCTTATTTATATAAATTTATATATATATGTATATATATGTATGTGTGCGAGTGTGTATGTGTGTGTGTCTGTGCCCCCCCCCCACATCACTTGACAACCAATGCAGGTGTGTATACATTAGTGCAGCTTAGCAGTTCAGCAAAAGACACCGATAGAATAAGTACTAGGCTTACGAAGAATAAGTCCTGGGGTCAGTTTGCTTGACAAGTTGTTAAGATATTGAGATAGTTTTCTTAACATGAAACCAATGGTAGCCTTAAAACACAAATAAAGAAATTTTATGCACCAATACGGTATTGAGCACTCATTCTCATTGTTCGACATTTATGCATGCATATATATATATATATATATATATATATATATGTGTGTATATATATACTGCATGTGTGTGAGTGGGGTTCTGTATCCATATTTATTCCCCCCTGCCATTTGACAATCAGTGTTGGTTTTCTTATGTCCTAATAACTTAGCGGTTCAGCAAAAGAGACCAATAGAATATATACAAGACTTAAAAATGAGTACTGGGATAGACTTTTCCTAACTAAATCCTTGAAGGTGGTGCTCCAGTATGACTGCATCTTAACAACTGAAACAAGTAAAAGATAGAACAAATAAATGGTAAAAGTTTCACTATTTGAATCAAGCAACTCCACAACACCTTCGTTTATTTCATTAAAATCAAACCTTGTCTGCCATTCAACAATTTTCCAACAAACATTTTAAATTGGTTCTTCAAAATCCCAAGAATTCCACAAATTCAGTTTGGGTAGATTTTTCTTCAGTCAAAAACCATTGTATTGCTTTTAGTTTTTGTCAGGCTGCTGTGATATTCTCAATAACATTCATGATATGGTAACCATACTAGAATTCTTTGACAGTAGGTTTTGGTTTCACCATGTATGAACTTAATCAGTTGCTTAAAGACACATTTTTATCATCTTCAACAGTGTGCTACATTCAATAACCTCCAGATCTATAAATTAAATCGAGCTAGATGTGTCTGGAGACAGAAAAGCTATTTGAATATTATGTGTCAGGTTATCCAAAGTATGTAGGTGACCTGGAGCACGAGTCTTTAAGAAGCAAGGCTTTATTTTCAAGGTTTTAGCTTGACAATATTCTCTGACAACTCAATAGAAATATGAAGCAAACAAACCTTAGAACACTCGGTCCATTTGTTACGAGGTGTGCCAGTGTTTTTCTTGTGGTTGTGTTGGGTTATTGTGTGAATGATGAAGAACACTTTGTGAACAATTAGCAGAATATTTCTTTATTGAACATAGAATTTTTCCATGTTGGTCTTTGAATGAAGAATACAAATGACAATTCATACGCATTGGGAGAGGCAAACTCTGTAGTTATAACAAAATGGCTGGTTCATTCATATAGCTCTGTGACTATACTGTCATGACTGGAGAAAATATGACTAAATTGATGATGGCAGATCGGTAGCTTCTAATTTGCTCAGATGGAGAAAGAAAATTTGAGTATGAAGTTGTTAAAATGACTGTTTGGCATATTGCCTCTGCTCTTGCCGGTGAATGAAAATGAAAATGTGGTTGTCGCTGCAACAGTCTCCAACATTCTGAA
This sequence comes from Octopus bimaculoides, assembly GCF_001194135.2. Taxonomy (NCBI): domain Eukaryota; kingdom Metazoa; phylum Mollusca; class Cephalopoda; order Octopoda; family Octopodidae; genus Octopus; species Octopus bimaculoides. The sequence goes on from NC_068989.1 coordinate 9,279,452, forward strand.
GTTTAGTGCCAAAAATTCATCATTTTACAAGCCTCATTAAAAGGTTCTAGAACAGTACTCTGCAACCTTTTCTCACTTGCACTACGCCTATATTCTTTTCAGAATTTGGTGGCACACCTGAACTAAAAGTATAAGGGAAAAAATTACATTCAGGTTACACTGCAGCACATCTAGCATCATCTCATGGCACACCAGTGTGCCATGGCATACTGATTGTGGGAGCACTGTTCTAGAAGGTCAAATCACATGATGGTTCATTGCTGGTTCGTCAGTTACTCAGCCAATCATATGAAATGACTACAGCTAAGCTGTGACTTTTACTTGACTGTTCCAGCAATTCTGTTTCGAATCTGCTACACATTCCTTTTTATTTGATTGCCATCCAACATTTATGTCTCAGATTGATAAAAAGCCAATGGCTTAAAGTTTAGATCTGGAAGTTGGTGAAGAGTTCTTTTTTCTTCTTTAGAGAACTAGTTATGCCTATCATTATCTAGAAAGTCTCTGTATTTTCATTTTACTTCTACAGTCATTCAATCGCTTTCTATATCCTGTTTGACACTCCCTTCTTGCAGTCACATTATCTCATGAGAATGAGGGCTGACAAAAACCATGCAGATAACTATGACTCAGATATCATAGCCATCACATACTTTCAGTTCAACTTGAAGTGATCATGTGCGACTAATCTTAAACAGCTAAGAAGTAAACTTGAGGGCTTTTAAATCACAAAGCAGCATTATGAAAGTTTGTTATGATTTCTAGTTGCTTTTGAACACAGTTTATTGGAAAAGAATTTTATCCCAATATCCACATAAAACCAAACAAATTAAAAGTTAAAATTTGACTGAACACCTATCTTATTAATTCTTGTATTAAGAATTTGATTCTGATAACCAGCCATGCTCTCTCAGAAGTTCCTCAGTGTTATCAAAGTTTACACAAACTAGCTTCACAATCTCCATTCAGAAACTCTATTATATTTCAGGTTTATATTTATCAACTATCGATAAGGCATCTTAAAACTTTTGCCAGTGGAGTGTTCGGTAAGAAAAGAATAAATACAGCAACTGAACTGCTTCGAAAATTTTACCATAAATACATCATATTTAGCAACGCACATTCCAACCAAATTGTGAGGATGATTATTGCCGTTTACAAAAATAACTTTGCATCGTTTTTGCATTATTCTTTTGTTGAATACCATTTTTATAATCAGCAATCATAACTGCAATATTGTCTGTCATAGCATTTCATTTACATTATTTACATTTGACGGATATTCGTCCTCATCTTGTTTGTTGTTAACACAACGTTTCGGCTGATATACCCTCCAGCCTTCGTCAGGTGTCTTGGGGAATTTTCGAACCTGGGTTCTCATTCCTATCGATGTTACTATTATTATTATTATTATTATATTATTATTATTATTATTACTATTATTAATCAGGTCGCTGCCGTGAATCGAACTCGGAACCTTGGGGTTAGTAGCCCGCACTCTTAACCACTACGCCATATAGAACAATAGCATTTCATGTTTCTTAAGCTTCTATCGTGTTTTAAGCATTTTTCTTTTTGTTGTTTAATTGAGCGAATATAAAAAAAAAAAGGACTCTTGTTATGAAAATTGTTGTCACATTAAAATCAATATCAGTACAACAAACTATTCCTGCTACTTGCTCATGAAGCACTTGATCTTGTGACCAATATATTCTACCTCGTGGACAAATGCTATATAGCAATTTACACGAACAATGGGAGCCATCAGCTGAATATATTCACTTAAGAGCAATGGAAAGAACTGTAATATTCTTCCAGGGTTCTTTACCACATTACTGAGGTGAGCTTCTATAAGAAAATTAAACTTAGCCAAGAATTTTTAGTAACCTCATAAAACTTTCACGGCTACTTTCTTGTCTGTAGGAGTCTTTGTCACTACTCAATGCAAGGTTCTGTGTTGCTAAACTTTTGTACAACGGAACATTTTGCAGAAATCTCACAATGTTTTTTATGTAATTTAGCTTGAAGCTCTATCAATGATTCCACTATTTTCTAAAATATCTCAATAGCTCTTATTCTGAAAATACTTAAACCCAATGAAAACATATCCAAGAAAATCATATACATATA
>NC_068989.1:9282356-9284472 GCF_001194135.2 Octopus bimaculoides
TATATATATATATATATATATATATATATATATATATATATATATATATATATATATATATGTATAAACATATATATATATATATATATACATACACACACACATCATATATATTTATACATACACACTCACACATACACACACACATATATGATATAATATATCTATCTATTTATTTAGGATAAGAATGTAGTAGAAGCAGCATCAAGATATATGTAAATAAGTCATTTAATGGTATATCTTGAAGCAAATACAACTATAAAATAATAGCATGCAATATTCCAGTTTAATATTCTGGTTTAAAAGCCCCTTGGATGTAGAAAAAAAGAAAGTTGAATACTCCCTCAAGGACTCGACTCCTGCATCTTCTGTTACCATGGTTCAAGTCTCACAGGTAGCTTTCAACCTTTTTTTCTGTCCAAGGGGTATTTAACTAAGTAAAATTACAAATGATTAAAGTTGTATTCGCTTTGAAATAAATTGTTAAATGTCTTAGCGACATCACCACCACTACTACCAACATCAACATTACCATGAACACCACCACCACCACTACTACTACCACTATTGTCACCAACACCACCACCACAACTAAACAACTACTATTGCTATTGTCACCACTGCCACAGCAACCGCTGCCGCTGCTGCTGCTACTACTACTACTACATCTACTACTTCCACCACCATTACCACAACCACATCACCACCACCACCACTACCACCAACATCACCGTGAGCATCACCACCACCACTACTACTACCACTACAATCACCAACACCACTAAACAACTACTATTACTATCGTCACCGCTACCACTGCAACCGCTACTACTATTACTACTACTTCTACTAGATTGATTATATACAATGTGACCGGTTAAAAATATGTTGTGCCAAGGTAATTGCAATATTCATCTCTAATTAAAGGTGCTATCATTATTATTTAACAAAATTATAAAGGTCACTACCTTTCCCTCCCTTCCCAATCAAATATCTATTGTAATCCACCACGGAAGCAGAATAATTGCCAAGATCACTTCTTCCATTGTTCCAATTAAAGACCTTTTGCAAACATTATCAAAACATACTAATTATACTGTCTACCGCTTTGTGGCTGTATTTAAAAATTTATGGTTATTATTGTATCATTTCTGTCACTAGGTTCAGGTGTGGTCGTGTGGTAAGAAGTTGGCTTCTTAACCGCATGGTTCTAGGTTCAGTTTCACAACATGGCATCTTGTGCAAAGTCTATTGTACTTTATCCTTATGCTGACCAAAGCCTCGTATGTGGCAGCACAGGAATCAATCATGCTCAAATGGTGATTTTACCAGACAGGCGGTACTGGCATTGACCATGCTCGAATGGTGATTTTATGTGCCATCGGCATATATATGACAGGCTATTGTACATGTCAGTGTGTGTGTGCATATCTGCATGTTCATGCATATTCATTTTTTAATATGTCTAAATTTCATGATAACTTATGCACAATATATAAATATCATCATCATCATCATCAGCAGCATGTCTTCATTCCATGCTGGCATGGTGTTGGATGGTTTGACTGGGGTCTGGAAAGCCAGGAGGCTGCACCAGACTCCAGTCTGCGCTGACAATGTTTCTACGGCTGGATGCCTATCCTAACGCCAACCACTCCGAGAGTGTAGTGGGAGCTTTTTACGTGCCAACAGCACAGGGGCCCACCAAAGAAGCTGGCATCGACCACGATCAGATGGTGCTTTTTACATGCCACCGGCACAGAAGCCAGCATATGTATGTGTCTGTGTGCTTGTGTGTATAGACATATATATATATGTGTGTGTGTGTGTGTGTGTATATATATATATATATATATATATATATATGTGTGTGTGTGTGTGTGTGTGTGTATGTATATGAACAAAAACACATAAATATAGAGAAGCAAAAAGAAGTGAAACATGAAGGAAGATAAAAACATAGCCAAACAACTTAATAGCTCAATCAATAAGGCTGATAGATAAATTACGTGACTTTTAAAGTAATCAGCTTCATGTTTCATTTCTCAATATTTCTGAAATAGGAGGTTAAAAAATTATGTATAAGACACATATGTTTATATATAAGATATATATT
>NC_068989.1:9284482-9287470 GCF_001194135.2 Octopus bimaculoides
ATGTACGTATATGTATGTACGTATATGTATGTATGTATGTATAGTCATCTAGAACAAGGAATCGTTTCCGATCAGTTCCATGCCACTGTGCCAATATTTTAATTGTGGGAAGTTGAACATCTGTCACAGAGATTTCCTCACTGTATATATCTGCAGTCTGTGGTCTCCTGCCAGAGAAAATATTGCTCAAGTAGATAAGATTAGCCTATTTGCATATAAATAGTTGAGATACATTACACACACACTCTCTCTCTCTCTCACATACACAGACACACATAAAAAGATACACATATACACCTATACACGTATACATCCATGTTTGTGAGTATTGTGTATGTATGTGTGATCTCCAGAGAGTGTTCATATATATGTGTATATATATGTGTTTGTGTGTGTGTATATAAGTGTGTGTATATGTACGTGTGTGTATATATAGACATGTATATATATGTGTATATATATGTGTGTATATATATATATATGTATGCTTATATACATGCATATATATATATAAATATATATATATAAATATATATATATATAATCACAGTGTATATATATGTATACGTATATATATATACACACACACAGTGTATATATATTTATATATGTATTTATGCAAACATGTGTGTGTATGTGTGTGTGTGTATGTGTGTGTGTATGTGTGTGTGTGTATGTGTGTGTGTATGTGTGTGTGTGTGTGTATGTGTGTGTTTGTGTGTGTGTCTATACATACATACACACATACTCTGTGTGTGTGTGTGTGTGGTCACAGAAGAAGAAGGGAACATGTGAAAGAGAAAGAAGGAGAGAGACGAAACGAAAGACAGAGGTATAAAGTTTATAAATGTTTCTCTGTATTTGCATATAAAATATGTATGAACAACAAACACTTTTTATGTATGTGTAACGTGTACAATAAGCACTTTATCTGTTATGCGTATATTGGTATTTCTTAGTGTGTGCCTAGGCTTGTTTGTATGTCTGTGTGTATGTATGTTTGTGTGTCTGTGCGTGTATATATCTGTGTGTGAGTATGTGTATGAGTGTGTTTGTGCGTGTGTGTGCGTGTATGTATGGATGTTTGTATGCATGTGTATATGTGTGTATGTGTGCATGTGTGTATGTATGGATGTATATATGCTTGTCTGTATGTATGTGTCTATGTATGTATACATGTATGTTTGTATGCCTGTGTGTGTGTGTGTGTGTGTGTGTGTGTGTGAGTGTGTGTGTGTGTGTGTGTGCGCGTCTATCCTTTAATAGGTATCAGAAAACATCTCTATACAAATTCCTTATCTGCGTTGTTATCATCAAAACATTGTTTTGTAGATGGCCACTTTCTTTCTATCTTATTGTTCTTGCACTTACTGTTGTTCTTTTATATGTTATTTTTGTTGTTGTTGCTTTCTTTTATATTATTGTTGTTGTTGTGGTGGTGTACTGTTGTATGGGCAAAAAACAGAGAAAAGATATATGAAATATTCATGCATGACAAGCATGTAACATTACAGTACGTTTTCTTTCCATTCTCATTTGGGATAACACAGAGCACTTAGTATTGCAGGATGTGATTTGTTGTAATAGAAGTGTTGCTGTTGTTTAACCCTAGGACAACCTTAACCTTAACTAAGCAGAACTATGATCAAAGGCATTTCATCCATGACATCTGTCCTTCTATGGTGCATTACATTATCCTGTATGTCCTTATATTTTCATGACTGCAAGACGTAATTTTAAGGAGGATTTGGCTGTTATTTCTAGCTTACACCTAGTTATTAGTATTGGTGTTGGATCTATTTTAGTAGTTAGAATCCATCATTAGCCTTCATACTTTTTAATAAACAAACTCTTGACATGAAACCTTTCACAGATAGAACAAATGCATGGCAGCACTATGTAATGGAAACAAGTACATCTCTGCCAGAAGTTTTATCCAGGCACAAAAGAAAAAGGAAGATAAACTACCTATGCTTTGACAGAAGCAGCAGGAATTTTCCTACTATTCTCCAGAGACCGACTGGATGCAACACTTCCAGATCTATGAAATAAAATCACTTTTATTTGGAGAAATTGGGAATACAGTACAGTATGCATTATTTTTGAAACTGGGGATCAGACAAAAATACAAACCCAGATGGTACATGGAAGACCAAGCCATAAACTAATACCACCACACTTAGGGTTCAGGAACACCAGAATCACCATCAAGGGCATCAATGATGATGATGTCGATCTTTGGATCATGGTTACTTTTTGTTGTGCAATATGGGTAAGTAGTTAACACTAAGGTAGCTTTTAGGGACATGTGGTTGAATGGAATGGATTCACCCTGGATATAAGTCTTTATGGATCTCAAAGATCACAAAATGATCTCAAAGGCGGATATGGCTGGTGTAAATGCTAAAAGGTTAATTCTGTTGCCAAGTCAAGCCACTTGCATACCATTTCTGTCACTGGGTCACTTGAATTCTAAGTATGGGCCTAGTTTAGCCACTGACCACTCAACCAATAAATAAGTGGCTTACATTTGCTTCTTTTACATTGTTGGAATGAAAAAGCATTCAGCATTTATACTGACCATATCAAGCCAAAATACCCAACTTGTTTAATGTTCAAAGCAGTCGGATCCAGCATCTCACACTTATCCTACAATGTCCTTCTAAAAATAAGCTATCATATCAAAATTTCAAAGCTACAAGACAATAAACAATTAATTCAAAACAATGTGAATAAATAAGCATTTCATTTGACAGAATAATCTGAAAGGGTCAAGATCTTTTCAGTTCCTGGATTCTTTTATTTGTTTCAATTATTGCACAGCAGCCATGCTGGGGCACCATCTTGAAGGGGTTTAGTGAAACAGATTGAACCTAGTATTTATTTTAAAAATATTTTTAAAGTCTTGCCCTTATTCTATTGGTCTCTTTTGCCAAACTGCTAAGTTACGGGGATGTGAAAAAAAAAAACAATACTAGTTGTCAAGCT
>NC_068989.1:9287480-9288747 GCF_001194135.2 Octopus bimaculoides
ATGCATACACACACACACACACACACACACACACACACACACATATATATATATACACACAAACACACATATATATACACATATACACACACACACAGACATATATATATATCCTTTAAGTTTGTTTATGGGAAACGTTTTTGAGTACACATTTAAATGCTCCTATACGTATATACACACACATATATATACATACATACACATATATACATGTATACTCAGCGTCTATTTACCAAATTCATGCACAAGGCATTGAACAATCAACTCAAGGTTTATTCTCAGAGACACTTACCCAAAGTGACATGCAATGGGACTGAACTTAAAAACTGTGGGGCTGCAAAGCAAAATTCCCAACAATTCCTGCACCTATATTGCATAATTACCAGTAACAGGTTTTCATCAGCCATTGATGGAATTGGATCTGACCTTACTATAATTCACTTGTAGCCTGCAGTTATTCCTTCATTCATTTATTCCATTATTCTAATGAACCATTTAGTATTTATTCTGTAACACTTGTTTAGCTTTTTAGTAGAGTCTTCATTATTTCGTTGTAACACATTCATTCTTTCATTCCACAATTCTGCTGAAGTGTTTGGTTGTTATTTCTATGTTCCTTTATTATGTAACTCTCTTGTAGCTTTTAGCTATTCCTTTATTCTTTAATTCTATAAAAGTTCTTGATTATACCCTTCCTCATTTTATTCTGTAATTAATTTCTTTCTTTCATTAAAATTTTTTTCCTTCTTTTCATTCCTTCAATTGATTTTTATTTCATGAAATTTTTTCATTTAATATTTCCTTCATTTATTATATTTCTTTATTTTTTCTACATTTTCTTCAAATATTTTCCGAATAATTTTATAATTTTTTCTATTCTAACTCGTTTATATTTTTATTCATTTTTTTTTTAATATCTATTTTTTTCACATTTATTCTTGAAATTAATCATTCATTTTTTTTTCTTTTATTTCATTCCAACGTTCTTTCATTTTCTTTATTTCATAACTCCCTTCTCCTTCCCAAATCACTTAGACCATAAAGCCTATCCAATCCATTAACTCCTACTTCTATTGCTATTCTTTATCTTGGTACCTTCTTCCCCAACCCTTCTCCACCAGCACCACAACCGCAACCACCACAACCAACACAACCACTGCCACAGCCAACACAACCACCACAACCAATACAACCGCAACAACTGCCACAACCACAACCAACACAACCACCACTACCACCACAACCATCACCACCATACAACCACCCC
>NC_068989.1:9291514-9292405 GCF_001194135.2 Octopus bimaculoides
ATATATATATATATATATATATATAATATTTTGGACTAATGGCTATATGTCAATTAGTGTGTTGAAGTGTTGAGTAGAGCACTGGCATGGTTTGGGCTGCTTAGTGTCATCCACAGTCAGGGTATATTTCTGTTGGACCTACTTCAGGAACTCTGCAGTGTTAGTTGCATTTGTGTGTATGTATATATATATAAGGCCCCTCTTCCAAATTTCATTTGTCCACGATGAAAGATACTCCTCCACTACTGTTCTGACCTCATCTACAGAATTCATGTTTTTTTTTTTGCTCTCCAAATGATTTTGAAGACACTAGAATAAATGATAATCAGATGGGGCAAATGTCCGACAAATGTGGTGGGTGGGACATCGTTTCCCATTCAAACTGCTTCAGCCTCTTGAATGTCATCCTCACTGTATGTGGCTGAGCATTATACTGATGGAAGAACCCCTTTTGTCTTGAAACCAAGGATGGTCATTTTTCATCTAGTGCTGACTGGAATGACTGGTTGAACAACCAAATCCAAGCTTCTCTACTAGTTCCTCAACAGTTACGATGGGATTTTGTTCCAACGGGGTTTGTAGCATGTCCTTGTCGAGCTCTACGTATCTTCAAAAATATACTGCATAAATATGTCTTGCACTTTCTGTTGTGTTGTTGCCTTTATTGAACTCATAAAGCAAAATATGCTAAATACGCTCCTTTGTCACTTCCAATATAGCTTTGAAAAATAACTGTTAAAATCGAACTGCACTCTTCAACTGCACTCTACCTGCTTTTATAGCAAGTTCATGCAGGTAGTTTATTCCATCTCCCTCCAACTTTTAGTTCATGCAACTGAAAAGCCAGCATTATTTATGGGATGACCAAATATATATATATATATATATATA
>NC_068989.1:9294395-9296660 GCF_001194135.2 Octopus bimaculoides
ACACACACACACACACACACACACACACACACACACACACACACACACACACACACACACACACACACATATATACACACATATGCATACATGTGTGCATGTGTGTATAAATCTGTATACATACGTTTGTATACATCTATATATTTGCATATCTCTGTGTGTGGGTATATATATACAATGCCTGATCAAGAGTATTGGGGCTGTTGTTATGGTAATGGAGCTAACGTACTCAGAGTGAAGTTACTTGGTACAGATTGACCCTAGTGCATGCACACTAAGATTGACCCTAGTGCATGCACACTAAGATTGACTCTAGTGCATGCACACTAAGAGTGACCCTAGTGCATGCACACTAAGTTATAACGTTCTCACTCGCTTCTGTTGTCTACGGCAGTGCTTGGAAGTAAAGTGTGTAGAGTGTGGTCATCTCAAATAGAAGATCGGGTCTCAGCTGCACAGGATTCCCTTGACTATATCGAGGGAGACAAACACTTTTTGGAAACAATCATATCAGGTAATGAATCATGGCTTTATACCTATGAACCCAAAACCAACGCTCAGTCTTTATGATGGAAGATCTCGACATGATTTCAATAGATCGAGGAAATCTAACAGAATGTGACCCCAGCGGGGTAATTTGTACACCATAAAGCTCAGCATGATTCGAGAAAACAACTTTGACTTGTCTTTAGGCACTAAATGAGAATGGGCACAAATTCTGAGCAAACCGTTTCTTATTAGTTGTGATTTCATTGCTTCACATTTTTTGTAGCGCCTGGTCCAAAACAATCATCACTTTAAGCTCAGGTATTCATAAAAAAAGCATTAAATCCTGCCATGTAGACTCTATTAAATTTTTTTAATGAAATGTATTTTAATAAACACTGAGTTTATAATCATTCAGTGTGTGTATACATTTTTGGGGAGACACCCTGTGTATATGAGCTGGACTTTTGTGCAGTTTTCATCAGCCAAATTGTCTTCACACGATAGCAGTATACCAAAGCTACAGTAAAAGATCCTTTCTCCCAGGTGTCATACAATAAGACCAAACATGAAACCACCTGGTTATAAAGCAAACTTCTTAATCGCAAATCCATGCCTGTAAGCTTACTATTAATGGTGTGCATTCCAGCAGTGTTTGCAGTTAACGAGATTTTTAAAAATGGGATTATGTTGTTGATAAATATTTCTGTTGCAAACATGTCTTTAATTCGTCTCACAGCAAAAACCCGTACTTGTTGCAGTTTTATTTCCAGTTAAATCCATGCTAACAATGACCATCTCTAGCTTACCAATCCCGATGGTTATCTTCATTTGCCCTGAGGATTAGCTATGGAAAAGATAAAATTTCTTCTCTATGAGTTTTATAAATATAAGCAAGGTCTGTGCTCTTATATTTCTGGAATTAGAAAGGTAAAACAGATACATCAACTTTCGTTTTTTTCCCTTGGTTTTCATATAAATATGGATTGGAGGAAAATCAAAATATCATATCAAGTATGGATTTTACATCCAAAATAAATTAAGTACAAAATTCCTTTGATACCAAACATTTTCAATTTGCTATTTAATAACAGTGGTATCAATCTTTTCAGTTAATTAACTAATCGTACGTGTTCTAACTTAGAAATGAAGCTAATTACCCACATACATTGTATAACTGACTGATGGTTAAATTCTGTATTAAAGTTTGGGATTAGATTAGTCCAGAAAACCTAGTCTAAAACAATTTGTTTGTGACATATCCAGTAAAAACTGAGAAACTTATGAGAACAATGACTTAAAAACTAAACAAGACACAATGCTCAAAATAAGGAACTAAACCTTTAAAGGCAATGCCCCAGCATGGCCAAAGTTCAATAAATTAATCCAGTCAAAATACTATAAGAATATGTATATATTTAAGACCCTAGGGTTATGTTTTTAGCATTTACTAAAATAAGTGCTTATTTCGGAATTGGACTTATGTTAGTTAATACATTTTAATTTATACGTTTTGTAATTCCTCATATCATTTCGTATGTCATCTATAAATTTACATTTCTTCATCTTCGTAGTTCTTCATCTAGATTACCAAATATTTCATTTTCAATTTTCTACTAGTGAACTTAGCTCTCAAAGAGAAACTCATTCATAATCTTTTGATCTGGTCATACAAATTCAAAGTAACTTTTTGCATATATCAGGAGATGGATAAATAATTCAATGGTATATATATATATATATATATATATATGTATATATATATATATATATATATAT
>NC_068989.1:9296997-9305227 GCF_001194135.2 Octopus bimaculoides
ATTTGGAGTTAGTGCACGTGCAGATCTGTATGTTTTGTTTTATGTATGTGTATTCATACGTAAAGTTGTGTGTCTAGACGTGTGCATATGTGCATGTATGCTAAACTTTTAGGAAGTTTTACAGTTTCATTGATGGATTGTATCTGTAGTCTTCTAATTAACTTTCTCCCTTATGGTTTTTAAGAACTCTAATTACTCAAGATTGGCGCTGATGTAGTTAGTTACTAAAGCTGGTAACTAAAGCTATGAATGTAAAACTAACCAAAACAATTTTTTTCAATACATTAATACCAAACCAATTTCAGTATCAGTTTTTCAAAACCTCCTGTTCAACAATTCCGAATCTCAACCTATTCTTATCCAATATCAACTGAAAAAAAATTGTCCACCTCTCATAATCCCTAACACTAGTTCTTGCAACTGTAGAAACACACTTAACTGTCCATTCAATAACAAGTGTTTCTTACAAAAACACAATACACTGGGCTAACATCATTACACGCTCTTCTAATAAAGAATACTTCAGTCTAACTTGTAAGAAATAAACACCACTTTAATCAACATCTATACTCATTCAGAAAAAAACAACGGAAGTTTGGATATGTAAGTAGCCAACTACATCTGGAACAACCCATATTATATTACGTAGAAAATCTTTGACAAAACAAAACCTGACATCCTAAGCTCCAAGTCCTGCCTTCCCTACGTAGTAGAGAAGTCAAACCTTTATAACAAAGTATCCTTATTATAAAGGCAGAATTATATTTTGAATTATATATGAGGGTACCAAAAACTTTTAAGTGTTCAGGTCTTCTACGTGTTTCAATCTGGCTCTGATCACAACTACACACATATATTTTCAGACTGTCCAAATGGACAGAAATATTATCAGACTGTCCAAATATCCAAATATTTTCAGACTGTCCAAATGGACAGAAATATTATCAGATTGTCCAAATATCCAAATATCAGACTGTCCAAACGGACAGAAAAAGGAATAATGGAATAGTTAAAAAGTTTAGTAAAACGCAGACGGTTTTAGGCTTTTATACTTGTTCATTACCATGGTGAAGAAAGAAGAATTTATTATAAACTCGACTTTGTCTTCATAACAGTAATATTTGGCAGGAGGGCTGGGATTTGTCAGTTTGAAAATAAACACACATAAATAAACACACAGACACACACATGCACATATACGCACACACACATGCACATATACGCACACACATACACACACACACACACACACACACACACACACACACACACACACACACACACACACACACACACACACACACACAGACGCACACGTGCACGTGAAAGCTGAAACTTCTTCTCGCGTAATTTTGAGATTCACGTCTCTAATCTTCGAACAAAATTTGAGAAATGAAATTGGAAACCGTAAATATAAATATTCAAAAAGTGAAAATAAAACGAAAGCACTTGATTGAGAGTGTGTGTAATGATAAAATCAAATGAAAACTAAATGAATGAAAATCAATAATGAATAAAGAGTAGTGTAATTTGATCTGGCTCGTTGTAGATATCCACAAAAGATCATTTACACTCAATTACCATGAAAATATTCTTTTCTACTCTTGGCACAAGGCCCGAAATTTTGGGGGAGGGGACCAGTCGATTAGATCGACCCCAGTACGCAACTGGTACTTAATTTACCGACCCTGAAAGGATGAAAGGCAAAGTCGACCTTGGCGGAATTTGAACTCAGAACATAAAGACAGACGAACTACCGCTAAGCATTTCGTTCGGCGTGCTAACGTTTCTGCCAGCTCACCACCTTAATTCTTCTCTACACTAGGCACAAGGCCCGAAATATTATGGGAGAAGGCCAGTTGATTAGATGGACCTCAGTACGCAACTGGTGCTTAATTTATCGACCCCGAAAGGATGAAAGGCAAAGTCGACTTCGGCGGAATTTGAACTCAGAACATAAAGACAGATATATAACATAAATACCGCTAAGCATTTCGCCCGCCAGCTCGCCACCTTAATTACCATGAAAATATTACCATATTGAGAAGCTCGCTTTACAACAGTGTTGTTTCAGGTTCAGTCCCGCTGCACGGCACCTCGTGTAAGTGTATTTTATGATAGCCGCAGACTGACTAATGCCTTATGAGTGACTTTTGGTCAGCATAAGCTGTGTGGAAGCCCGCCCATCGAGCGTGTTTGTGTGTGTGTGTGTGTGTGTGTGCACGCACGAATTTGATCATTGTTGGTTTGTTCACGTCCCCTTAATTTAACCTTTCAGTAAAAAAAATCGATAGAATGAGTTCCAGATTTAAAAACACATGCTAGGGTCTATTATTTTGACTAAACCCATAAAGGCGGTACCCCAGCATGGCAACAGACCAATGAGTGAAACAAGTGAAGATATTAAAGCAATGAGAAGTGAAAGCGAGTTATAGAATATAAGAACAAAATAATCGTTAACTTTTAAAAGTGCTTAGAACTCGCTATTCATTCCCTATGTTACGTAGAATAAACAGTCTACAAGACCAGAAAAGAAACAGAAATAACCAAAGAGAAAGAACATCAAAAAGCTAAACCGAAAGTGAAAAGAGATTATAGAATATGTTTTGGTTCTAGAAACTTCGCATTGAAAATTTCTGAGGTGGCTGTTTATTTTGAAAATTACTTAGCAGATATTTTGGTGGCTGCATGTAGTTACAACTAATATTGTTTCTTGAATTCAAACTGTTTTTGTCCTGTAATATCGTTTCAGCCAAGCAAAATCTTTACAGTTTATCCAAGTTAACAGCTAAGTTTACTACTGTTGTTACCAAGCTTGTAAGTAGGTGTAAAAGTAAAAATAGACACAAAGTTATATTAAAAGAACTATCACAAGTTTCTCTCGAAAGACCGATCGGAAAAATCTATTGTTTGGGTAGACTAATGTATTTATATTTACAAAAGTAATACATATGAATATATCAGCATATACTCGTATACATGTCTGTTCAAACATAATAATAATAATAATAATAATAATAATAATAATAATAATAATATTATTAGTGCTCTCTCACTCAATAATAATAATAATAATAATAATAATAATAATAATAATAATAATAATGTCCTTGGTATGATAAGAAAGGAATATCAGAAACATCTAGATAATATCCCAGGAGAACCATGTCTCAGAGAAATACAAAAGATTGTGCTGACAAGTACTGCCCACATCTTTAGAAAAACCCTATCAATTTAAATGTGTGTGTTGTATTATATGAAGACATTTCGCTATTATTATTATTATTATTATTCAGTAGTTTTATTTTTATAACGTGCTTTCACTTCACTACCGAGCGCAGCTCTGTGCGCCTTGGGTATGTGCTGTGGTTTGCTGTGGTGCTCTTATGTTTACTGTATTGAAAGTGTTTTGCGTAGAATGTGTGCAGTACCCAGTAGTGCAATTTTCTGTATGTTATATATATTTGTAAGTCCTGGTGTTTTTGTTATGTATTTGTCTGAATATTTTTTTATTATACCTAAGGCACCTACTATGATAGGAATTGTTTCTGTTTTTAGATTCCACATTCGAGTTATCTCTATTTCCAGGTCTTTGTATTTTGAAAGTTTTTCCATTTCTTTTAGAGAAACGTTGTCATCTGCTGGTATTGAAACATCAATTAGAAGGCATTTTTTTCCTTCATGATCTTTGACAACTATATCTGGTCTATTTGCCTTAATTTCTCTATTATTATTATTATTATTATTATTATTATTATTATTATTATTATTATTATTATTATTATTATTGTTGTTGTTGTTGTTGTTGTTACTAAAGCGGTGAGCTGGCAGAATCGTTAGCACGCTGGACGAAATGCTTAGCGGTATTTCGCCTGTTGCTACGTTCTGAGTTCAAATTCTGTCGGGGTCGACTTTGCCTTTCATTCTTTTGAGGATGAAACCATTTATTATTATTATTATTATTAATTATTATTATTATTATCATTATTGACTTTAAACATCTCCCATTCCTTTTATCCGTTCGTTTCCTTCATGTTTTCCCTTTCATCTTCTCTCTTTCGTCCCCACCCCATCTGACATATATAATGCCATGCATAAAACGTGACCCACTACCTATGAGACGAATGCAAAAAAATATTTATACAGTGCAATGCAAAACAGAAAAAAACAAAACCAGGTGCTGAGTTGTAATGAAGAGAATAGCATTTGGAACAACCCCAGTTGATCTCAATTATTTTCAACTAATGAAATTGCTCACAATATTCGCTCTTGGATCGGTCTGCAGTTACACTGACATATATATACATACATACATACATACATATATATATATATATATATATATATATATATATATATATATATATATATATATATATATTATATATATATATGTATATATAATACACACACACACAGAGATAAACTCAAAGGTTTCGCTATTATTGGTTGACAGTATCAAATAACGTAATAAACACTGAACAGCCCAACAACACAAAACAACATCCAATAACGCTGTCAATAACATTGTCCTCTTCAGTGTTGCTATCATTATTATTCATTACATTTTCATAATATATTGTCTCACAATTTCATTGATAATTTTCGATTGTTTTTGGTTTCGAATATTTAATTTCGCCTCCTCAATTAATCTCTTTCAGTTCTGATAACACACAAACACGACAATAAACGCAGTCACACGAAGACATACATACATGCATGATTATTATAGACAAATAAAGAGAAATATATGGAGAGCAAGCATACAACAAACATCTAAAAATCAACAGATATTGGTGAAAACTATGCGCACACGCGCGTACATAGACTCACGCATACAAGAACAAGAACAACAACAAGCCAATGAAATTGCTTTATATGGTCAGTCAACTAGTTAGAAATAGTAACCAAGTCTCCTTCAAATTACTTTACTGTTTATTGAATGTGTATATGTATACGAGGCAACGAGGAAGGCTTCTACATGGCACCTAGATCTGCCGGAAATAGCAGCCAAATCAATAGGATAAAGCTAAGGTTAATCATGAAGCATATGATATCGATATTGACTTTGGTATAAGGTACCACAGTCAGACTGGCAACTGGCGAAACATTGGTGACGCTACAGAGGCATTTGCACTGGGTACAAAATTTCAAAAGCAAAATCAAAACTAGTAATTGATGAAACGGTTCATCAGTTAGGGCTGTAATACTTGTCTTTTACTGGGCACTGACAAGTCATGCTACACTGCTGGAACTGGTGGATAACAGAAGCACCTTTATTACATTGACAATGATCGACGTTGATCTCATTATCAAAGATGGTGATTTTAATAAGCATGTTGAGCAATTATATGATGGTTTCTCTGGCATACATGGTGGCTACAAATATGATACAAGGAATGTTGAGTGATCAATACTCCTGAATTTCTGTATAGCAAAACTAACTTCAAGAAACAGGCCAGTCACCTGATCCTGTATCAGTCAAGCGGACACACAAAAGATATAGATTTCAAAGTCTTCAAAAACCAAGATTGACGAATGGTTAATGAATAGTAGATCTTTGTCTGATGAAGACTCTTACACAAGAGTAAGATTTATACACTACTAAGAAGGAACTTCTGAATGCCAATGATTTAGTTTTCATAACGGAATTGGTCAAAGATTTAGAGAGAGAAAAGATTTTAACTTAAAAGCAAAATCCAGAACTGGAAGGCATCGAAGTATAAACATAGAAAAGACTATAGTTTATGTAAAAGTCAGAACTCTGTCATCGCCAAGGAACTGACCGTGAACGATATGTAGAAAAAATATTGGTAGAAATTCCAAAAGTGGTGCCCTGTTTAAACGATAGGCGCTAAAGAGTTGTACTAGGGTCACAGGCAGGCTGAAAGGGAAGGTAAATTTCATTGATACACGAATAGTTATCAGAAAGAGCATCTATGAGAGGAATTCCTTCAACTGCTCAGAAAGTTCCGTCAGAGTAATTGAAAGCATTTGTTACCCGGGTGACTAAGTGAAAAGTAGAGGAAGATGTTTCTAAAAGAATAATTGCCAGAGTAAGAATGGATGTGGAGAAGTGGGTAGCACTAAGCATTTTAGATTGCTGTGTGCGAATGATACTGAATCTTGATCACAATTTTCATTTTAAGCTTACGATTGGGCAAGAAAATAAATCACTATGAATGAGAAAGTGAGAAAATATTCATAGAAAACATATTGATTTTAAAGAGAATACACAATGTTGCACGCACCTCAGCAATACGGAAGTGTAGCGAGTGATGCTGTAGAAATTTGCCTGATACTATCAAATGTCGAATAATAATGATCCTTTCTACTGAAAGCACAAGGCCTGAAATTTGTGGGGAGAAGGATAGTCGATTACATCAACCCGCGTGCTACACTATTCCTTAATTTATCGACCCCAAAAGGATGAAAGCAAAGTTGATCCTGACAGTATTTGGACTTAGAACGTGAAGTCGGAAGAAATGCTTCTAAGTATTTTGTCCAGCGCAGTAACGATTCTGCCAACTTGCCGCCTTATTTACAGAAAATCTATTTATACTGTGTACATTACGACATTGTACTTCTCATAAGTGATGAAGCATATTTCTCCTTCGTTGCGTAAATAAACTAAACTTCCGTTATTGGTAGAAAAGCAATCCACAAGAATTTTATGAGCGTCTCTTCATAGTGGACGGGCAACAATGTAATGCTATGTAGCAAACTTCGGTGTCATAGACTCGTATATTTTTGAAGCAACAAAATGCAGTAGCAATGAATTTCAGTTGCTACGAATTCATATGGAACTTCTCGCAAAACTGAACAAACATTAATACAATATATATACGGTCTAAACTAGACAGAGAGACTGCACACACACATAGAGCGAAAGCTCCAGTGGGAAATATTAAAGAAACGTTTGCCGACTATTTCAGTTTCTCTGTGTATTGACATGCTCTAGTTTGCTCGATCGTCGACTTTTTGATTTGTGATCTTTTAGAGTTATCTATGAGACAGTGTGCGTCAATAAACCACATGCACTGCAAGCTGATATTCACACACACACGCACGCACGCACACACACACACACACACACACACACACACACACACACACACACACACACACACACACACACACACACACACACACACGAATATGGCAGTTATTCAAAACAACGTATGTCATACATCTGGGCCTGGCTACAAACATGTGTGCAAAAACATACCTGTAGCATTTAGATGAAGTTACTTTCACGACTAAATGTACTCTTATTTATGTGTCATTTATAAGTTTATATATGACACAAATAGTCCTGTATATTTAGTCGAAAATTGTTGATAATGTCTTATATTTGCCAACATTGTATTCACCGAAAAGTCATTAAGTTTCTCTGTTTGTTTCTCTATATAGAATTAGAGGGACTGAAATCATCCCAATATATCGTCAGCAAACAAAAATACATTGACAGATAGATGGGATGTCAATGAAATAAATATATTGTCAATGAAGTGAATATATTTCTATTTCCAATGCGGTAGTTATGTTACGACATCTAAAATAGAATATTATTTTTACTGAAGTTTTTAAATAGTGATGGAAAAATACCATTATATGACTGAATCTCAAAGGTGGAATCCTTTTATGATAAAAACTGGTAGTAGAGTAGCTGATGCTGTTTTAAAAGATTCTATGCAAAGAAAAAGAAAATAGAAAAGAAAATATCTTTTATCTTGAAGCAGTCAGCAACCTCGTCAAGAACTTTCAAAAAGGCTAGAAATATTTCAGATGAAAGAAGGAAGGACAATCCTGAAATTCCCCATGAAAATGTCATGCATTCATAAATGTCATGAAAGTGAACGGTTCGAGAGATATTGAAGATTTGAAGTTTAGTCATCTAGGATCATTTGAGTACTTAACCCTTCAACAACCAAAATACTGATATTGCAATTCCGCAAATAAAGCTATGATGTCTAAAAATATCCACAGCATTATATAGCATAAATACTGAATCTATCAGAGAAAGGAATGACATTTTAAAATATGTTTATATGCCACATTTATTTTCAAAACTACTTCGACAAACATAAATATGTAATAGCAATTATTTACCTGAATAAACATTAAGATAGACATTAATAAAGGACAAGGGTATATGTAAATATATATGTGCGTGTGTGTGTGTGTGTGTGTGTGTGTGTGTGTGTGTGTGTGTGTGTGTGTGTGTGTG
>NC_068989.1:9305271-9308661 GCF_001194135.2 Octopus bimaculoides
ATATATATAATATTTATATATAATATATATATAATATATATATAGAGAGAAAGCGAGAGGTGGGGAGAGAGAAGTTGATACATTAATCTTACAGAGAATATATATTACAGTTTAGAAAGAACGTATGGATCTGACAACCAAAGGATGCAATTTTTATCTTGACAGTCAGTCCTTTCTTCCCAGAACTGCTTCCTATAAAGCCCTCTCCGCCTTTCCTTACAAGATAACAATTTAAGGATCAACTTACAGACGTTTACCCTGCGCACCGAACATATTTACAACACGGATCTAAAAGACAAAATACAATGTTCTTGAAAATAAAGACAAAATTTCAAAACAAAAGAAAAAAAAAGTAAGGAGTACGGTAGGTTGGACTCGGTTTTAATTAATCATGCATGTTCACTTAGTTGTGTATCTGAAAAGTAACCAAAATAAACCATTCAGTTGTGTAAGTTTGGCAATGATTGTACAATAGGGCGGAGCGTCTTTTCACGATTTTCGATTTCGTGATGGGGGCAGTGCGGAATGTTATAAATGGACGTCAAAAGAATTGGGGTAAAATCTTAGAATTCTGCGACAGTATCTTCTGTCTCCACAAATGCATCGAAAAATGGAAAAGTGAGAAAGAAAAAACGTCTCTAATTTATTGGCAATAAAATACAGTTTTCACTGCATCTTCTTCGGGTAGCTTTAAATGATTGAGGAAATTACACTAAAATACAACTTAAACATGTTTTTTTTTTCTGTGACTTCATCTTCTGTCTCTATAAACACCTCAAAATATGCAAAATCGAATTTAGGAAATTTATAACTTTTTCATGTAGATATGAATTACAGTACACCTCTTTCCTTCCCTATTGAGGCAGATGAAGTCACAGAAAAGAACATGTTGATGTCATATTGTAGAGTAATTTCATCACAGCCATTTAAAATCTACCCGAAGAAGATGCAATGAAAACTGTATTTTAGAGTTAATAAATAAGTAGAGGCGTCCCTCTCTCTCACAACTTTTTCCATTTCTCGATGCATTTGTGAAGACAGAAGTTATTGTCGCAGAATTCTAAGATTTTACACCAGTTATTCCAATGTCCATTACTCTTTTACTCTTTTACTTGTTTCTGTCATTTGACTGTGGCCATGCTGGAGTACTGCCTTTTAGTCGAGCAAATCGACCCCAGGACTTATTCTTTGGAAGCCTAGTACTTATTCTATCGGTCTCTTTTGCCGAACCGCTAAGTTACGGGGACGTAAACACACCAGCACCAGTTGTCAAGCGATGTTGGGGGGCGGGGGACAAACACAGACACACACACTCATATATATATATACATATACATATATACGACGGGCTTCTTTCAGTTTCCGTCTACCAAATCGACTCACAAGGCTTTGGTTGACCCGAGGCTATAGTAGAAGACACTTGCCCAAGGTGCCAGCAGTGGGACTGAACCCAGAACGATGTGGTTGGTAAGCAAGCTACTTACCACACAGCCACTCCTGCGCCTACAACTTTTCCGCACTACCCGCCACCTCGAAATCAAAAATCTTGAAAAAATGCTCCACCCTATAGTATAAGCTCATGTGTGAAACCGACCACACGACAAAAAGCAGAATGAGACTCAGCTAGGCTGAAATCCTGATTCTTTTGTAGCCAAGCATTTATGTTTCGTCTGAGAGTAATATAAAATATCAATTTTAAGCAAAATTAATATTTTCTTGGATATAATTAATTCGTGTTTTATAAGTTGTGTAATTTTATTGAATACTGAATGGCAATTTTATTACCACCACTTCTTCAGAGACAATTACTTAAATTTGAATTTTCTTTTTTTTTTTCACAGTTTGTTTAATAAGTATTTCAAAGATTACTTCTTTGTACAGTCAAACATACGACACGCCTTCATAAGGTATCCGACTTTCTTTTTTTCCTGCCGAAACTAATGCCGTGTGGGCAAAATCGTTTTGGTGGAAGGCGACGCCGCCCTTACTGCGCATGCACGAAAATTTTCGCGCCTCAGAAATCGTCCATTTGGGGTCGACAAATAAAGCACCATTCCAAAGTGTAACATTGATAGAATTGCTGACGTATTGAGAAGGATGCATTGCGGTATTTATTCTAGTTGCGGGCATTCTAAGTTCAAATCCCACTTCTCGCCACAAGAGAAAAAAAAAATGAACCCGTTAGACCTGGTAAATATGGGGATAGGATTGCGAAATCCTTAAGCTAGGGACCAATTATTTCAGCTCATCACTCTGAATAGGTGTATACAATCATGCAGGAAGAAATTCAAGGGGTTTTCAAGTTCTATGCTATCTCTCTGAATAGATATACAAGCGTACATGCACACACACACACACACACACACACACACACACACACACACACACACACACACACACACACACACACACACACACACACACACACACACAAAACAGATACACACACAGTACAGACACACTCATACACATACAGACACATGCAGACACACACAGACACACACACGCATACATACATATACACAAACTCACACGCTCACACACACACATACTCTCACACATAAAAAGATAGATAGACAGACAGACAGACAGACTGACGGAGGGACGGACAAACAGAGAGTGATCATTTACAGAATTCATTACAATCAAGGTATTTCAACATGTAGGACTTCTGGAGTAAACTTCTGGTTACTTAGTATTGAGTTTGCAGTACGTTAAAGCAGCCCACAGATGTCGCTTGTTAATAGTATACTAGAAGTATGTGTTCATATATATACACATCGGCTCCGTGTAAGTTTACCTTTTATTGTCTTAAAAAGTTGTTTTTTGGATTATATTTTCTATGTAAAAGTTGTGCAACAACTGATACATTCGGTTGTACAATTTGTTTGCACGGGAAATCTGCCCTGTGTGGCGAATTTCCCGATTTTGTAAAATTGTTTTCGGCTTTCTTAGCCATATTTTTTTTTTTTTTGAGGATGGCGTCTTCAAGCCAAGCAGACGATCTCATAACGAACGCCGGTTTCCTTGGCAACTCTCTTTCGACGTTGATTTCCTTACACTCCCTTCACCACAGCTTCGTGAAGGAGGGGAGAAGGGGAGACGTGTCACACAAACAGGTGCAGGTGTGAGCAGGAACGCTAACACCGCCACCACCACCACCAGCAACAGCGATTACGTCGCAAAAGCTTCGACCTTAAAGAAGAGAAACACCAACATCACCACCACCACCACCACAACAGCTTCACCGTCAACTGCTACAAAAGTCGGGATATGTGGTGCTCAGTTACTCAATAAACGAAAAATGCATTAAATGCTACAAAACGTACAGGTAGGACAGACACAGAAGGACCCTAATTCTTTATCAGTTATCGACCCAAAATATTAATA
>NC_068989.1:9309041-9310284 GCF_001194135.2 Octopus bimaculoides
ATATATATATATATATATATATATATATATATATATATACATATGTATGTATATCTATCAATCTATCTATATATATGTATATATATTTGTGTGTATATATATATACATATATATATGTATATATATTTATCGATGTGTACTCACCTTTGAAGATCACACACAGTCACTCACACGCGCACCCCACACACCTTTCATCGCCCCTTTTCTCTCGTTCAAAATGATTTTTGCCAAAGTAGGCCATCACTAGTATTTTGCTTCCTTTCCGACGCTATCCATTTGTTAATTTTCATGTTTTTGTAATATACTATTACTAATGCTGATTGGGCATAATGCATGAAATGAATGTGCGTATGAATATACTTCAGTTATAAAAATCCTCACTCATAAGAGCCTTTAGATTCTTCCCCCGCAATACAAAAGAAAACATTACAAATATAAATTAAAAGAATGAAACACGTTAGGCAATATCGGATATACAAATAATTTAGTAGACAAAATCATAGAACAATACAGAAACATATTCGAATACAATAAAGTACAACAAACACAATTCTCAACGAAAATAAATATATAATATATAATACAAATATAGAATACACACAAAAAAAAAATTGTATTGCATGAACCAAAAGCATCCTGTCTATAGAATATATGAAGAGAACAGGTTATCAAAATATTCATCACAGAGAAGACATTATCCATTTCATTCAATCATAAACTAGCATTAATGATACTTTATAAAAACACAAATTCATATGCATTTGTGAATGTTGTAACATCGTGTTATGTCGTCCGTACAAGTACGACCGTGCATTTACAAGAGCGAGGCACCATAAATTGCACAACGCAAAATGAAAATGGAAAGAGAGAAAGAAGGAAGGAAAGAAAGAAAGAAAGAAAGACTATAATAACAGCAACAACATTACTTGATAACAGCGACGCAACTATCGTTCTATAGAATTTCCTCAAAAGTAGAATATTGATCATGGAAGCAATATTAATAGCAAAATATGTTTTGTTTTGCATTAAGGATACATATGCTCCAAACACCCACACACAAATATCCCTATATACATACATACATACATACATTCATACGTACGCGTACGTGTCTATATATGTATGTGTATATATATATATATATATATATATACTCACACATGTATACAGACATGTACATGTGCGCACATGTGTGTGTATCTTTACACTCACACATTTATATATATATATATATATATGTATA
>NC_068989.1:9310941-9323261 GCF_001194135.2 Octopus bimaculoides
AAATATCCCTATATACATACATACATACATACATTCATACGTACGCGTACGTGTCTATATATGTATGTGTATATATATATATATATATATATATATAGCAACGTTAAATCTCTGAACGAGGTATTAACAGTAACTGCACGGATAGGTGAAGTATATTTGCCACTTAAATGTGGCTGACCCCTAAGGGTGGATGTTACTGTTGATTTTAGCCCCAGGAGAACATCTCCTCCAGCTGGCTATTGACACACATCTGTGTCCTGTCTGTATTTGCAAAGGGAAGTCATCCTTCCCATCTTGATCTGCGATGTATTTACCCGTCCTCAGCGTACGACAATTGCCGACCTTCGATGCGAAAGATATCCCAATGCAAATATATATAACTTTTTCCAGTGAAATTATTCACTGATCTCGAAAAAGTGAAAACAAGCAGCGTTAAATCTCTTGTTTCATCTCCGCTTTACCAGCAGATCATTGCCGAAACATTGGTCTCAAATTTTAGAAAAAGGCCAGCAATTTGGTAAGAGGGGTAAGGCGATTACATCGACATTAGTGCTCAATTGGTACTTATTTTATCGATCCTGAAAAGATGAAAGGCAAAGTCGACGACGGCGTAATTCGACCTCAGAAGGTAAAGACGAACGAAATACCGCAAAAGCATTTTTGTCCGGCGCGATAACGATTGTGCCATCTCGGTGGCTTTATCATTGCAGAAATATTATCCTATGATATACGAAATGTATTACATCGTATCAGTCTGACTTTAGCAATATAGATTAAGTGAAGCCTTCTCGAGTATGAACGCAATTAGTCTGCTAAATGAAACTATACTTCAGAAAATGTATACGTCACGTTGATTCTATTACATATAGATACGTACATGTATATATATATATATCTACATAGGTAAAAATATATATGTTCGTGTATATATATATATATAAATATATATATATATATATACATACATATATAAAGATATATATGTACGTGCATATATATATAAATGTATATATATGTATGTATATACATATATATACATATATAATATATATATATATATACGTATGTATATATATATGTATATATATAAATGTATATATATATGTATATATATATACATATATATACATATATAATGTATATATATACATGCATATATAAAAATATATATGTACGTATATATATATATGTATATATATATATATATATATATATATATATATATATATATATATATATATATATATATATATATATATATATATACATACATATATAAAAGTATATATATATGTTTGTATGAATGTGTGTGTACAAATAAATATATATATACATACATGTGTGTGTGTGTGTAGGCGACATGAAATTGACTATTATATAAATAAATTGATTTTTTTCTGTGTTCACACTTTCCATTTTCTTTATGTTATATAATTAAATTCTGTTCTCCTATATCGGATGGATTAAAACATCTATAACGACAACTGGAACTTTATAAGTGTTAGGCACTAATGTCGAAGAAGAACCATCGATAACCGCTAATACTAACACAAATTAACAAATTCCTGCAAAATTAATCGATACAGAGATAAACCGGTGGTACGCTTGGATGAAATACATCCCTGTGGAACAGCGACCTCTTTCCATTCGAAACTTCATAAACACTCGTTATATATGTGAGGGTGTGTGTGTGTGTGCATGCGTAAAAGAAAAGGAAAACAATCTGTAACATTACCTCCACAATTCGAACGCCGCGTCTAATACATATTGTATACCAATCCTAACGACTGCACCAAAAAGACATCATAGCTATGACATAAGTACTTACGGTTACACACAGAAACACAGGAACAGAGGAACACACAATTTTGAACATTCTTGATCTTCGGTACAAAACGGAAACGACGTTTACAAATAAAACATCATTTTACATCACCGACTACTTAGATTAATTAAACAGAATTAATTGCCGTTTTATAGTATATTTTATAAACATAAAACACTATATTTCCGAATTTTTATAGACATTTGGGGATTCCAGTATTGTTCACCCGCTTAAATAATATACTTCATGTACCAACAACGAAGTCTGTGACTACTAGGATTAATTTAACTTTATTAGCATTTTGTAGTCTATTCCATAAATACGAAAGGCAATGACGAGCTGGCAGAAACGTTAGCACGCCGGGCGAAATGCATAATAATATTTCATTTGTCATTATGTTCTGCGTTCAAATTCCATCCAGGTCGACTTTACCTTTTATCATTTCGGTGTCGATTAAATAAACACCAGTTGCGCACTGGGTCGATATAATCGACTTAATCTCTTTGTTTGTTCCCTCTGTTTTTTCTCCCCCCCCCCCAATCCCTGTGGGCAATGAAGAAATAAAAACCGCTCGAATACTCCGGAAAGTGCTCGAAAAATAAGAGGTGTTACCTTAGTTCGCTAGAAGTGAACAACTGACCCTATAGTACATCTCCAGCATTAGAAGCTGTGCAAAGGCAATAATAATAATGATGATTTAAAACCAGAAACGGAGGCTCTAATTTGAGCTGCCCAAGAGCAAGCATTAAGAACCAATTACAACAAATACAGAATATACAACACATGAGAAAGTCTGTTTATTGGTTGACATGAGTATACCCTGTGACCATAATATCCCGGCAAAAGAATTTGATAAGTTCAGAAAATATAAAGATCTGCTAATCGAAATCGAAAAGGTGTGGCATCTCAAGACGCTTACAATACCAGTGATTGTAGGAGGACTTGGAATGATCAAAAAAGGAACTGAAAATTATTTAAGAATGATTCCTGGCTTATCAACCATGCAGGAAGTGAAAAAGATTGTTTTAACTAATACGTCACACGTATTGAGAAGAGCATTGTCGCTGTGAATTTTCTTTCCATTTTTCCTCTTTATTTTCTTTGTTTACTTTTTTATATTTTTTATTTTTTCTCTCCGTCTTTCTTCCCCTTTTTCTCTATCACACGACTTTGTAAATGGACAATTTGGTGTGTTTATTTTATTGGCCTACCAATGTATACAGTGCGTTTCTCTGCCCTAGGCGTCAGGAAGACACTCGACGAGAAATAGAAACAGAATTGAAAGAAGATGATAATGAAAATAACAGTAGTAGTAGTAGTAGTAGTAGTAATAATGATAATGATGATGATGATGATGATGATGATGATGATGATAATAATAATAATAATAATAATAATAATAATAATAACGTTGATGATAATAGTGACGACGACAACGGTGGTGGTGGTGGTTGTGGTGAGGATGAAAGGCACGTCTCATACGCTGGCAAATATGGTAGTTATGCTTCACCATGCTGAAAGCAAAGAATTATACAAAAAAAAAAAGCACTTCAGTGAAAATATAAAAAGAGCTCATTTCAGAGAAAAAGTGAGTGAGAGAGAGAGAGGGAGAAGGGGTGGGTGGGTGAATAACATCAATTTAAGTAACCTTAGTGAGGAGAATGGATTGGTCAAATATACAACGTGTACCATTTTGAGAAGAAAGGATGTGCTAAATTGTGCATCTGTGACCAAAAAGGCTTAATTATCCTCGTGCTTCGCTTACCGATGAGGTAGAAAATCTCTTATTAGTGCGGATCAAAGAGAAGCTATTGACTGCTGATCCAATGAGCGAAGCATGTATTTGTCAAAATGCTATGTCTCCTTCCGAGCATCTTTCGAAATATTCTTCATATACCAGTGCTGATTAGTAGAAGTTAAAGCTAGTAAGCAGAGTTGGTTCGAGTCTCTTTTTAACAATACCAGAATTCCAGT
This sequence comes from Octopus bimaculoides, assembly GCF_001194135.2. Classification (NCBI taxonomy): domain Eukaryota; kingdom Metazoa; phylum Mollusca; class Cephalopoda; order Octopoda; family Octopodidae; genus Octopus; species Octopus bimaculoides. Next base: position 9,314,741 of record NC_068989.1, read on the forward strand.
ATTTATGATGTTGTGAGGAATTTAGATATTGGAGTAGAATGAAAAGTGATAGAGTAGGAAAACTGACACAGTGTAGCATCTATGGGGGAAAAAAGCAGTAACGAAAGAGAAGAGGTAGAAGAGAAAAGAAAGGACGAGGAACGGAAAAGAGAAAGAAAGATGAAGAAGAAAGCTTTGCAATGACAAAGAAGCGGGAGAGAAAAAGGTTGTAAGGAGTATTGGAATGAACAGGGAAGTTAAGTTGTATAGATATTTATGTAACTGTTCGGATGGAGATGGAAAAAAAAAATAGCAGTGAAATTAAGAAGAGGAACAGGTGACTATAAAATTTTATGTGAAGGCTGAAGAACGAAAAGAACACAAATTAGAGGGAGATTAAAGTGAGGAGGATGCGCACACACACACACACACACACACACACGTATGTATGACGTATGTATGTATGTATTTTCAAGTAGAACGACTGATTGTTGCTTAAACAAAATAAAGCGCAAAAGGTCTACAAGATTCAACAGACAAATATAAATTGGAGTTCTTTCCCCAATTACGACGTAAAAGAGAAGTCAATTTAACAATAGTTTCCAACCCTCCTGCGAAATATCTTTCAAAAAGCTCTTAGCTAATAGAGAGACTTTGTCACACAATACAGGGTAGAAAAAGAAACTGTACGTTCATAAGATATTTACTGAACTACAAGAGACTTATCCAAAATTCAAAAGAATTTTCTCACATAAAATTCCAATATATTCAACCTGTGGGGCTGTATAAAATTCGTAGGCTAATAAATTTATTTTGTGATGACATTTTAAAATTATTTTATTTTCATTCCTAGAATTAAGCAAATTTTTAGGATACGTCAATATGAAAAATGGTTCATTGGTACATAAGCAGTGGCCTCTACAGGTGCTTAAACCAAATATCCAGAGATTAGGTGGTACCACTGACCACAGTATCTTAAAATGTGTAACCTCTTCTTCATTTAGTCTCCAGATGCATGAAGTTTTTTCCTATAACTGCTGAGTGTACCTATTCATAAAGTTAAGTTCTGTTAAGTCTAAATTCGTTCACTATGGTCTCCCAACTTCAATTTAGCAGAATATTCTTGCTAAAGTAAGGCAGCGAGCTGGCAGAAACGCTAGCACGCCGGGCTAAATGCTTAGAGGTATTTCGTCTGTCTTCACATTCTGAGTTTAAATTCCGCCGAGGTCGACTTGCCTTTCACCCTTTCGGAGTCGATAAATTAAGTACCAGTTCAGTACTGGGGTTGATCTAATCGACTGGCCCCCTCCCCAAAAATTTCAGTCCTTGTGCCTAGAGTAGAAAAGAATATTCTTGGTAAAGTATTTTCCGTCGAGTGGGCATGAGATGTTGGCGCGGTTGCATTAGTGTTGATTTTATTGCGAAAGTCTGTTACTATATTTTTTGCTGTTGATGCTAGAAATCAGATTCCTTGTGTCGATAGTACAGCTGTTGCTAACTTACTGTTGCTAATTCGTATGGAAAATTTTCTGACGAATTGGAAAATACCTCTACTTTAAACTTAAAAACGTTTTGGCAACATTAGAAATTCATATCCAGGACCTAAGGAGAATTAAATGAGGTTATGTTACGTTTTCACAGATTTTGTGTGGCTTTAAAAGATACTACAGGGTGGGATATATTGTAATTCCCAGATAACACCATTTTCTTTTGTAGTAGAGTGACGCCCAGTTAAAACATCTGATGAAATGCTAAAATGTGGTTATAAGCCATACTTAACAAACGTAAAATATTGCCCAATATGAGCGATATTTTGCTCGTTTTAAACTAACGTAACACGTAATATCTAATAATAATAATAATAATAATAATAATAATAATAATAATAAATAGCTACATTGATGTTGGCCATCATTTAATCGCGTTTTCTCGGATTTGCTTAATTCGATCATGCCACCCATCATTATCAGCGGGAGAACTTGTTTAAAACTTCAGCAATGTTCTGCAAAATGCTCGTTCTAATGACATCAGTGATTGCAGGATGTTTGCCATACATACATACATACGCGCGCGCGCGCGCACACACACACACACACACACACACCCATTCGACGGAAAATACTTTTGCAAGAATATTCTTTTCTACTCTTGGCACAAGGCCCGAAATTTTGGGGGAAGGGGCCAGTCGATTGGATCGACTCCAGTACGCAACTGGTACCTAATTTATCGACTCCGAAAGGATAAACGGCAAAGTCGACCTCGGCGGAATTTGAACTCAGAACGTAAAGACAGATGAAATACCGCTAAGCATTTCGCCCGGAATGCTAACGTTTCTACCAGCTCGCCGTCTTAAACTTCCTATTTATAATAAGGGAACAACGTTGCATCTATAGAAACCTATATTAAAATTCACTGGACAGTTCTTAATATTGGCACTAATTATTATTCTTAAGCTAAAACTCTTTGAAGATTTTGTTAAGGTCTTTCATTAACCTATGAAACTGATGGCCGCTCGTATTGTGAGAAATTAATTGAGCATAATCACGACAATGATCGAAGTACGAGACGAGGGATTTTCTCTGAAGCAAATCCCTGATATATTGTTTCAGTTACACCAGTTTCAAAATCACTAAAAAAATTCTTTCGAAATAGATTTTTAAGCTGTATGTATTCCATAGCATACCAATTACATCGTATGAAAAGATTTTACGAAAATGTACGGAGATTCAACACATCAAAGCCTTAAACGGAAATCAATAACTTGCAGTCATGAACTCAAGACGCTCGGCGAAACCTTCGTTATAGGAAAAAAATCCGCTTCAACGAACCAGAATTAAGTATAAATTTGCTTCTAATAAAGTAGCTGCGTTAACAAAGGATGAAGAAAAACAGTATCTTTGTAAAAAGAGCCTTTCTCAAGAAAATATTGAACCATATTGGTCCATGATCTGTAATGGAAAAGATTTCAACCTGAATGCACCATGGCTAAAATAAAGTGAAGAAGGAATACTGTACCAACGTTAGCAAAAACAAGCATACAATCAACTTTGAAACTTTCACCAAAGGTGTGGGAAAGCTGCATACCAAAGGTGTGGGAAGTACTAGGAATGGACTTAATAGCTGGATCATAGTATAAGATTTTGATGCTCGACAGAATGTCCCTGTTGGGTATATTAAAAAGAACTATGGAAGGCTAAATTGATATATTAAACTGGTTTGTCATGGAATAGACAAATCTTGAAGCCAAGAAAGAAAACATTGAATTGAAAGAAAACGACAGGATCGTTGTTCGCCTCCTCTTTACCGCTTTTCCTTGTTTCAATCGTTTAGTCGAACAAATCGACTCCAGAACTTATTCTTTGTAAGCCTAGTACTTATATTATCGGTTTTTTTTGCCGGACCGCTAAGTTACGGGGTCGTAAACACACCAACATCGGTTGTCAAGCTATGGTTGGAGGGACAAATACATACTCACACACACACACACACACACATATATACGACGGGCTTCTTTCAGTTTCCGTCTACCGAATCCACTCTCAAGGTTTTGGTCGGCCTTAAGCTATAGTAGAAGACACCTGCCCAAGGTGCCACGCAGTGGGACTGAACCCGGATCCTTGTAGCTGGGAAGCAAGCGTCTTGCCACACAGCCACTCCTGCGCCAATTGCTTTATTGTGCATTATTCATAAACTTAATGTAAGATCTCTCAACAAATTCTTCCAAGATAGTGTGCCGAACGCTGTCAGAAGTGAGAAAGCGCTATAGAAACCTTGTAACAAATAAACCAGCTTAACTACGAAGAGATATTCGATTCTATTTCTCACTCGTGATTGCTGCAGGCATTGTATTTGAGGGAAACGTCTACTGCCCAAGTTGTTACCATTGAAAGGTTCGCAAAGATCGAGTCAAAAATCCTCATACTTGTTATTGAAAGCAAAGCAATTGTTTCCGATGTTATTAATATTTCAAGGCAATATTCGAAGGATACAAGACGGTGAGTTGGCAGAATCGTTAATACGCCGGACGAAATGCCGCTTAGCTTTTTGTCCGTCTTTACGTTGTGAGTTCAAATGCTACCGGAGTCGACTTTGCCTTTCATCCTGTCGATGTCGATAAAATAATACCCGTTGAGTTTTGAGGTCGACTTGTCCACGACAGAAATTTCTGGCCTTGTGCCAAAATTTGAAACCAATATTCGAACCATACTGTATATGCTTTTGTTTATTTGGCACCAAATCTTCCTGTTTATTGTGGCTCTAGATGCACTGTCATTTCTTTTACAAATATTCGAAGTTGTATGTTAGGATCTACGATAGCGAGAAACACCAATATACCTCATAATTTATTTGTGGGTGTTCTAAAGAACTTTTCAAGAAATTCAATGCTGAGGAACAGCTGGATTTCGTAACAGCATTTTCAGTTGGTTTAAGGATGGAATTTGCCTAAAGCTGTGTTTATATTTGTTATTTGAATGCAAGAAATCTGTTTCCCAAACCAAAAATTCTTCACATCAACGTTGCCTCTTTCTCCCTTTTTCTACATAGAGAGTGCTACAGATACCTAAGTAGTGATGAAAAACATATATCAAAGAATGTGGCGAACAAAGACACAATGACCAAAGAATATTATATTAGACTCTAAAAATATATGGCAGACGGAGCTTTCTGGAAATGTATCTGCGGTAGCGGTACTTATACAAACATTTGGATATTTGACTGATGTATAGAGAAAATCCGCGCCGTATATATTAAAACCTGTAAAATTCTACGGGCAGGTTTGCTTCAGAAAGAAAAATTACGGAAGAAGTTTAAGATTCTAGTTCAGACAGCTTGTAAGCGACGTGTAGTATCACACAGAATGAGGCATAACTAGGAGATACGAGAGGGTAGTCCGCCCCGGATGATGTTTTTGTGTGTGTGTGTGTCGGAGGGGGGGCATTTTATAACCCTGTGTAAGTTTCGAAGCCAAGATGGTGTACCGCGCAAACTCAAGGGCTTCCCCTGGTGTCATACACTCTAGCTAAGCCACTGCACTTAAATAACACCTGTTAAATGGCAGCGTAAATAAATGCATGAGCCAAGTCCTCCGAAGTGAAGAGAAAACATCCGTCTAGCTCAGTTGTGAACCACCCCCTCAAGAAAATCTAATTTCCTGAATTCCTTCGACCCCAGAACTATTGGACTATCGAGTAAAGACTCGAAAGAAAAGCATCCCGCTTAATATCCTTTTTTCTACTCTATGAAGAAAGCCCGAAATTTTTTTGGGGGTGGTGGGGGGGATTAAGTTAATTAGATCTACTCCAGTACGCAACTGGCACTTAATTTATCGACCCCGAAAGGATGAAAGGCAAAGTTTACCTCAGCGGAATTTGAACTCAGAACGTAAGGACGGATGAAATACCGCTAAGCATTTCATCCGGCATGCTAACGTTTCTGCCAGCTCGCCGCCTTCATCCCGCGTAGACATTAACAGGAATTAACTGAATTCGCGAGTATAACGTTCCCTTCAATACATTTTGTAGCTTAAGCTTTTGCAATCGAAGAGTAGAAGAGAACAATGGAATACCCAATAAATAAAAGAGACAGCGAAATCAGGTTGCTGAATATGTCAATCATATCACATTTCAGTGGAAAATATAGCATATATGATCAGATGCTGGCCCCCAAAATGTCATTCAGGTGCCACCTTCTAATGAGAGCTAATTTGTTATTGAAACAACAGTTAATGTCATTCGTAGGAAAGAATGTCCTGATGAAAAAAAGGATAACACATACTTCTGTTGTTAAATGCATGCATACGAAGACAAGAAATATTGACAGAATATTCGTATCAAAACTTCCGCCGTGTACAAACATGACAGGTCCTGCAGAATTGTTTGAAACAGAAAAAAAGAATCAAATACAATCATAAAGGTCAGATATTCTCTAGATGTAACATAACCGAGGCTTGACAGTCCTGGAATATAAAAATAAATTAATATTGTTCTACAGTTTATGAATTGAGATCTTTAATGTATGACTGGTCCTATTAATTTTGGCATTAAGATAATCAATTCTATATGCATAAACATACATACACACATAAATGTGCGTGTGCGCGCGCGCGTGTGTGTGTGTGTGTGTAAGAGCCCTGAAGCTCGTCTGTCTTGAAGCAACATCACTATTTCTCACAGATATTTATCAAATGTCCTGGCAGATTCAGATACTATCCAGAATACTGCTGAAAGAAAGAAACAAAATCCCGGATCTGAAGTCCCCTTGCGGCTATAACATGGATTAGGCGAGAAAGGAGATGTAGAGAAAGTGACAGGTGTAATGAAGTAATAGCTAGATAGGAATGTCGGAGCGAAGCACGGAAATGTCTGTCACATCAAATACTGTTTTCCTTTCTCATTCACACGTTTTTAATCTCGCATACACAGACAAGCATGCTCTCACATACACACACACAAACTCACAGAGAGAGAGAAAGAGAGAGAGAGAGAGAGAGAGAGAGAGAGAGAGAGAGAATATCTATCGTTATTAAAATTCAAAATTTACAAGGCAAATGTTCGAAAATGTGCGCTTTCAAATACGATGGAAAATAGAAAATAATTTATTCTTTCATAGTTTAGTATTTAAATTTATTTGTAATTTTAAATTATTCAGGTTTTATACTTTAAAACTCGGACTGTTAATTTTTATAATGTTTGAATATATTTCAAGTATTTAAGAAGTATAAACGAACTTAAACGTGAAACAATGAAAGAGTAAACGTTTATTCAATTTTTCGTACATCAAACCGCGTATCATCTCTTCGTAAAATAAATATTTTTAGGAAAGAAAAAGGTCAATAAATACATGCCACTACATTTTTAATCAACCAAATATGAACCATTTTGTTGCACAATGCGTCTCCATCTTTCCTTTAACTTAAAAATACCCTCTTCCCAGAATTGAGGTGGTTTCATGGCAAATAAGTCGAAAGGTAAGCTACTATAAATCGGCACGAACTTTCCGAACAACCCAATACTATCTATATATTTTGTACGAAATATAATTGTTTTCCGGGTATTGTTACAAATACTGATAGAGTATTTTAAGAAAACATGATTTGACATTCAATATATACAGATGTTCCTAAGGTAGCGAGCTGGTCGAATCGATAGCATTTCTTTCGGCTCTTTGCATTCTCAATTCATACCCCGCCGTGGTCAACTTCTCCTTTCGTTCCTTCGGAATCGACAAAATAAAATGTTAGTCTATACTTGGGTTGATATAATCGACTTTTCCTCTCCCCTCAAAATTGATGACCTACTCATAAACACGAAACTACGAACTGGAAAACCATAGAACGTACATAAAATAAACCGATATAATACATATTTTTTAAAAAAGCAATCAATGTAAACATGAAACTGTTAAATGATACGACATTTTCTCGTCGGTTCACAATACATTTAAAACAAGGAGCTTTCGCAATTTATAATACAATACATGAACTAAACTAAAAAGAAATGCATTAACTGTCAACACAACAATGTTATACAGAATTTCACAATAAATGGGAATCTAAATGGAAGCTTTACTAATAACAACAGACAAACTAAAATTCAACACACAAAGGTATCATATGCATAATCAGGACATAACTGTTGCATAAGTTTGAAATCCAGCATTAACAATTTTATCAATTATAACAATATTCCCATTACCCTTTGCGACCTAATGTAAAGCGCTCGAACAACGTGCCATTATTACCATAATTTCATTGTGATAGTCTTGAAACGTTAATGGACTAATTGATTTAGAGACGCTTTTGTTTCCAAATTAAACATAAAGGATTAATGAAGAAATGTGATAAAATTTCCAATAAAAAAAATCAAATACTAACGCAGTCGTGTCTTTTAAACAACACACACATGTGTGTGTGAAGGGGTGTGTGTGAGTGCGTGTGTGTGAGTGCGTGTGTGTGTGAGTGCGTGTGTGTGTGAGTGCGTGTGTGTGTGTGTGAGAGTGTGTGTGTGAGCATGTGTGTGAGTGGGAGTACGTGTGTATGAGTGCGTGTGTGTGAGAGAGTGTGTGTGGGTGCGTGCGTGTATGAGAATGTGTGAGTGTGTGTGTGTGTGTGTGTGAGTGGCTGTGGGTGGGGGTGTTAGTATGTGTCATATACTCACACGCACACATATATACATAGAAACCGGTATGGCTTATGGTTGAGAAGTTCGCTTCACTACCACGTGCTTTTGAGTTCAGTTTCTGCGCAGCACTTTGGGCAAGTGCCTTCTACTATAGCCCCAAACAGGCCAATTCCTTGCCAGTAAATTTGGTACATGGAAATTATGGAAAAGTTCGTTGTGGTTGTATGCATACACTCACATGCACACACACACACACACACACACACACACACATTTTCCTTCATTCTCATTTCTAACACAAAAATTGTAGAAATAAACTATCCACACAGTAATCATATCGAATGAGGGCTGTAAATATAGTAAAAACTGGAACCATACAGAGAAGATTGGTTAGCATGGCTCCTGCACTAAGATGACACGCA